>NC_049904.1:18988403-19110269 GCF_001411555.2 Juglans regia | reverse complement strand
GATTAAAATAGGCATGGATTATGAGGGTATTGTGTACTTTGCTTTAGGAGCAACAAGTTTCGAAGACGGAATATTTTTAAGGAGAGGAGGATGTAACATATGGGCCGAGCGCGAAACTCGCGTTCAATTTGTTTTTTGGTTAATATGTATGAAATGTCCACTTAAGATTTAATGAGTAATTTTGGAATAGGCTACGGGCCCAAAACTCACGTTCAAATTATGTTAGCAAGATATGGATATAAGTGATAATTGGCCCGAAAAATTTCTAGAACAAGTTGTATTACTTTTAGAATTTGAGACAAGGCCCACAGAAATTTATCGAATACTAGGCCCATTAGTATTTATTTAATTCTCGACCCATGAAAATACGGACAAACCTAAAAGATTATTTCGACTACTCTAACCGGCCTAACATATTTGTTAAGACGATTCATTATCCAAGACGTGGGCCCCCTAACATTTTGGAAATGGACCCAAAAATTCAAAACTCTCGAGCTAAAGCCCAAAAACACTACGTGACACCCGTGGATAACTCCATGAACGTTGTTTTCTTCTTTTTCTTTTGTTAAGGTTTCCAACTACGCGTATATAGATGAAGTTACCGATGGTGTGGTAAAGGGAGTGAGGGTGTGTGGATGGTCCATTTAGGGAAGACCGTGGTACACACATTAGTAAACTGGATGTTTTAAAACTGGATTTCTGAGTTTGTTCTCAAGTTGCTCAGAAGGCTTGGGGCCCCCGAGCGAATAGTCGGTGTCTTGTGTGTTTTGAGCATTGTTGCCCAATAAGTCTTTACATGGATTTTTAGTATGTTGCTTGAAAACCTATAACTCGGTATATATGATTTAATTTTCTTTGCATCTATAATTTTCATGAGCTCCAACAAGTCCTACATGCATTATTGTTGAGATAGAGATTGTCAGACAAAATGTAAAGTTATGATTCGAATTTTGGATCTCTGCTATGATGCCATATAAAGAATAAACGGAGTCTAAATATTTGTCTCACCTATATATGTTGATCAAGTGGACTCTTATTTGTATTTATGGAGTGTACGAAATAAATTGGTTACTACTAGGCCTACAACCCGAGCCCAAAGTACCAGGTATGTACCTGATCCGACCCAAACAGTCCCATCCAAGGCGCCAATCTGACCCGAACTGACACTGCCAAAATAAAAGCGGGTCGAACCCGTATGACCCGACTGATAGACTTAAAAAAAAAAAAAACTCCCTCTTTCTTCTTCATCGGCAGAGGGATTGAAGCTAGGGTTTCTTCTTCCCATCGGGTTTCTTGCACAGGCCTAGTATCAATTTGTTAAATGAGAAAAGTTACAATCATGCTTTAGGGCTGCCAGACAGAAAAGTTACAATTGAAATTAGATATAGGAAGAGGAACCTCATGAAACCAATCATGCTTTAGGGCAGCCTTCGCTGTTATCCGCTGCAAAGACAAGAAGGTCTTCATAAATTTCAGGAGCATAAAAACCCCCCGAGTTGTGGAATCAAATTCTACTTCAAGAATTTGCAAACACAATTTACCTTTTTCGGGTCGTATGCTAAGAGGCTGTTCAACAAGTCAAATCCCAAATCAGAGAGAACTGGCGATCCTGTGAAGGATCTTGCAGGAAACTTGGTCCGCAATAGGATATGCCTGAAACAAATTCAATAATTACTACTATAGGAGTGAAAATATGCTGATATCCAAATAGTTCTGTAGAAAAGTTCCACAAGCTGAGCAGGTTCGGCAAAAGCAATGGAAAGTCCAACCTCTTGCAGTACCATGCTCTGCTCGAGAGAACTTGGCCACCGACAGATTGTTGAGCTCGACCTGGGTGAGATTCATTAGAAACTTGAGGGCATCAGAGTAGTTGGAGAAAGTGTAGTTGTTACTGGAGATGCAAACGTATGCACGCGACGAAGAACACAACGGAGGCTAGGGTTTCGCAATGGGAGAAGAGACTATCCAAAATCGGATTCGACGGATCCGACTTTATAAACCCGTTTTTAAGTTTTAACCCGATGAACCCGACTTTTGTCGAGTCGCATGGGTTGAGCGGCCCATCGGGCTTCTTGCACAGGACTAGTTACTACTAATAAAATACAGACTGAAGATATAAAAAAAGAGGTATATAGAGCATAGTTGATATCTAGTAGAAAAGAAAAATTATATTTGCAATCATAGAGTACGCAAGTGTTGTGTAATAATTTTTAAACAAATGAGTAAATATAGGACCCATATGAAAAAAAATTAATTTATTAATGATGGACTCTACTCTTTTTAGAACAGAGTGCGTGATACTAATTGTGGATTTGAAAATGTAAAGTACAATTTATAATCAGTAGGTACATCTTGGGAATACAAAGATGTACCGAAATCTAAAGAAAGGTTTTTCTAGAAAGGAATGAAGTGGGATATAGCTCAATTCGTCGAGATATGTCCCACGTGTGGACAAGTAAAAGCGGAATACCAAAGACCTGCTAGAAACCTGCAGCGCTACTAATCCATTAATGGAAATAAGATAATATAGAATGAAAATAAGATAATATAGCTATGGGATTTCATGGTCGAGCTGCCATATAGCTAGAAGAAAAGAACTTCAATAATGTAGAGAACCTTAAACCACAATAACTCTCGTTGCACTTGGAGTGCTGCTCCTGATATGGTATTTAGTCGGTCTGGAAGAGCTATTTCAGCAGCCAAGTGCAGCATATTGTTCTTGTCTTGGTCAGTATAGAGTGCTATGATACCCTTGATAGAGCCTAACTCATATATTAGATTGAATACAGTCTCTTGCCTATATTTAATAGCGAGGTGAAATATACTTCGGTTTTTCTCATCTACTCTCCATATGAGATCGAGATAAGAGCGTATAAGTACAATAAGAAATTCAACATTCCCTGATCTTGCAGCATCAAAAAGGAAAGAGGAATGGCCGCGAACCAGATTTTTGAAGTCATTCTCTGGCAATAGTAGAACATTTTTCCAGACAAGATCAACTAATCGATGTGCTATTGTACCCATCAAAGCTTTGTTATAGATCCCTCTGAACCCTGATATATATGATATATTAGTGATCAAAAGAAAAATCAACTTTTACGACTATGTATTGAGACAAGAAAAAAATAGAGTACTTTTAATTCAATTTCTGATATTTTAAGGTGAGGTAGACTTTGAATATGATTGTTTATGTTCTAAGCTAATAGTGCTGGACTATCTCCTTAGGCAAGAAGCCTTTCGCAAATTTGAACGAGCAACATAATTTTTTAAAATTTAATGTGGGAGGCAAAAGTATAAATAGACTAATTTAGGCAAAATTAGTTTTTATAGACATGTACTGCTATTTTGACAAAAGTTTTTATTTTCCCCCTAAACAAAACTACCGAGGAAGGAATTGTGACATATAGAATAGAGAATGATTTATCTCATAACAAGTAGATGTGATCGTGTAAGGTTAGGTTTAGATACTGAGTTAAGATGAGATGAAAGTTGAATAAAATATTATTTTTTAATACTATTATTATTTTGAGATTTGAAAAAGTTGAATTGTTTATTGTATTTTATGTGAGAATTTGTGAAAGTTGTAATAATGAGATGGGTTGAATGTTTCTCATCCCAATGAGTATTTAGTAAATATATGTGATACCCCATATGTTATGGATAAGGGTAGGTGGTGTATGGGATCCCATATTGCTTGAGAATGAGAAGTTCTCGCTTTTTATAAGGTTTCAATGGGGTTCCAATTGTATCATTGACTAGTCTTTTTGGAATATAGGTCATGTGATTTGGGCCTTCCATTGGGGCGTTACAATATATCGACTTCTAAACAAAAAGTTTGAGGTGGGAGAGGTTGGGGTTTTTTCTCAGCCAAGAGGAGGCCCTTTGGTTTCACATCTTTTGTATGCGGATGATATGGTCATTTTTGCGAATAGAGGGCGAAGGTCGGTAAAGGCAATCAAAGACGCACTTTCTTTATATGCAAGTTGGTCGGGACTGATTGTAAATGAGGATAAATTGTCCATTTTTTTCTCTTCTAAAATTTCAACTTCTAGAAGAAGATTGCTTCTTCGGCTGGCAGGTTTTGTAGAAGGGAAATTTCCGGTAAAATATCTGGGGGTCCCGATTATTTCTGACCGGATGAAGGGTGTGTATTTGGAAGATTTGGTGCAGAGAATTAGACAAAAAATAGAAGGCTGGAAAATGAAGTTCTTGTCCTCGGGGGCAAGGCTGATTTTGTTACAACATGTACTGTCCAACATGCCTATACACTTGTTAGCAGTTATAAATGTCCCAAAATCTAGATTAAGCACGATAAGTAAGCTGTTTAGTAATTTTTTCTGGGGCTTCTATGAAGGCAAGCCTAAGCGCAGTTGGGTGGCTTGGGATTTGATTTGTAGGCCAACGGATGAGGGAGGGATTGGTCTCAGGGATTTGTTTGATGTCCAAAGATCGATGCATATTAAATTTGCCTGGAAACTTTTGTCCGGTAACTCATTGTGGACAGTTTTACAAAGCAAAATATGTGAGAGATTAGCACATTTCCCTCGTGAATCCAAAGAAAGGAACCAGGTTTTGGAAGATGGTAATGGACTCAATTCCATTTGTTCTCAATAATTCCAAGTGGCTTGTCAAGGAGGGGAGCATATCTTTCTGGAGGGATAAGTGGATGGATTTAGGTCCTCTTTGTAATCAGCAGCAAAATTTTGAGTATTAGGCAATGTATGGTGGAGGATAGTTGGGATAATGACTTATTAGTTGAGCTGCTTGGTCGTGAGTTAGCTGATCAAATTTTGTCAAAGGTTGGAGGAACCAAAGAGGGTTCGGATAAAGCCTACAGAAATCGATTAATACTTAGCCCCAATATCAAAAGAAAATTAATCAATTAAAATACGGTAATTGCAATATATAAATTTATTTATTTATTTATTTATAGACATGCACACATGTATATTCGCACACGCCTGCATGCAAGTAAAGAAAGATTGGGTTGGAGGCAAACTGACAGGAGTTTAAGCATCTTTCCCAGACGGATAGCTGACTTTTGCTGCCGATTGCATAAGGCTTTTTAGCTAACTCTTGCAATGGTATCTTCCCATATGTATCCTTCATAGTTGATAATTCAGGATAATCTTTCAGAATTAGCAATGCTATCTCTGTCCGTAAAAGCATGCAGCACAATTGATTTGATCATAGTCAAAGCTGGTCAGTTAAAAAGAATCCCCATGCATATGGCCAATAACAATATTTTTGCAATGGATCATATGGTAATTCTATCTGACAATTGAACAGAATCAGTGCTAAGAAACTCGATCCTATGATATATATAATACCCACTAAGTCCAAGTTCAATTACAGAAATTATTAGAATATAATTAGTTAAATATTTGGATCACTTTGAGCTCAAGAGCTCTACTCTAATACCATATTAAATCACCATTTATTCTAAAAATTTAAACCAATTAAAAGAGACAAATTTAATTATTTAATTTATATTCTAACAGACATCAAAACAAAGGTAATGGTGGTGTTAATTAGACATAATATAAATTATTAAATCTAACTCTTCTCCAATGCTTAAATTTTAGGAAAAGTGTCAATTTCACTTAGTATCGGAATAGAGATTTTGAATTCAAGCTCTAACTCTATATTTTATCTTATTTAATTAAATATTCAACGTGTTGGACCAACTCATTAAACAAGATTGTAGCCCACACGTGAGGGACTGCTTGGACAAAATATAAATTTTGTTTAGACAAAATAAGCGAGATGAAGGATGTTCGTACCATACAAATCATTGGAAATACAAGCAACCAGGATATCAATGCGTTCAAGAGGAGTCAAACGTATAAGAGCAGTGACAGAGTATAGATAAGCCACCATGTTTCTACGTCCTTGCAAAACTGCCATGCAAAGCGGTGTCATTCCTTTACTGCCACGGATCATTGGCAGTTCTTTGTTATTCTTTACCAACTCCTCAGCAATTGGCACGAGTCCTGATGCAGCAGCGAAGCAAATGGCCGTATTTTCATGAAAATTTTTCAGTGCTAATTCGTTCCGATTCATTCGTTTTACCAGTTCTTTTAAAAAACCTGTGTGCTCTGCTGCAGCTGCGATGTGAAGAACTTTATCCCCATGTCTTGTTATGGAATATGTAACGGCTTCTGGATATTTATCAAGTCCTTCCTTTGCAGCTGGCCAGTCACCTTTTAGGGCGGCTTTATAGAGACGGACGGAAGTGTCAAGAAAATGAAATCTTCTTGTCCCAGGAAAATTTTTTTGGACTCGCATAAGTAATCGCAGTATTTTGTTGATAAATGATGCCTTTTAGTTTCTAAGTGAGAAGCTGGATGATTAAAAAATATACCATCGGGCCACATTATAAGATTTTTCTCTCTTTTTCTGTATATTTCTTCACGTAAGAGTTTGGCGCATTTCGAATGCAGTCTTTGCAAGTTGGATGGAGTTTAGCCCGTGGGTCTCAACTGGACACTCCGACCAAGTGACGAACACGTACATTAGCCTCAATATTGAACGTTAGAAATTACTGCAATTAAAAGCATGTCGACATTATGAAGACTACAAAATTAGAATTTAGACTTTTAGAGAGAACCTCCAACTTCTCTATAAAAACTCCCCCAATCCGAAACTAGCTTGAGGGCAAAGCTCCCACCCCCCTTACTTCCCTCCTGCCCATATTTTCAGTCTGTGTTTTGCTTTTGTTTTTGTGTTCTTTTCAGGTCTAATAAAGGAGGAACACTTTCCAGTATCCCAATCTCAACATAATTTTCATCTTTGTTCTTCTACATTTCTTCTTCTATATTTCAGCGGGATGATGACATTTTCCTTCATCCTCTCTCTTTGACCCTCGAATAGTGAGGTGATGAGCTGCCTGTGCAGTGGACCAAGAAGCATGCAAGCCGGTTTGGAATGGGTGGGCCGCCTACGCAATGGTGGATGACAGAGCTTCAGTGTGCCGTCTAGGGCAAGAGCTGGGCGAAGTCGGTGCTCATGCGAAGGAGGTGGGCAGCAGATGCAAAAGAGAGGGGTCATGCAAAAGAGCTTAGGGCAAAGGAGGAAGACGCATAAGGGAGGGCGGACACAGGAAGAAGCAAGAAAAAAAAAAAGAACGAGGAAGGGGGCAAGGAAAGTGATGAAGCCCACAGCTCCCACTTGCAAACAGGTTGGGCTCATGTGTTTCTTTTTGTTTTTTATGTATTTGTAGTTTTTGTTGTTTTGTTTTAGGTAAAAAAAAGAAAAAGAAAAAATAGGTTATTAGACGTGATGTCCATAACAGCATAGTCTCATTGCCCCTTTGAGAGGAGGCAGAGAGATAGTACTCCTCCTCCTTGGAAGGACGGAGGGTGATAGTACTTCTCTTTTAGTTCTGTTTTTAAAGAGCTCTTCTCTCAGACAAACCGGAAGGTTTGTTAAGAGAGTTTATAGAAGTTATGACGTCCGTCACAAAGAAATTTGTGTGCGGGGTGTCTAGGAGTAGATGCGTAATTTGGCTTGTAGTCCGGATTTCTCTATATTTATAAGTCACAGTTGTAACTTCGGTTTCATTGAATGAAATGAAGTCTATTTCCATCAAATAAAAAAATAAAAAAGCTTGTCGACCATGGGAAATTGGGAATCGGGAATAACTATTGGGGATAAAAATAGGTAGTGGTCCCCGCTCACAAAATCCGCTACATGATGATAACAATATAAAGCCACTTTTTACATAATGGCCATGAGCCCCATTTTTAGGAAATAACCGCCACTCTCAACTATCTAAACCAATCCAAGGTTAACACATGGCAAGCATCTATTGTCTCTGAAAGTTCTATAAAAGGCCACTCGGTAAGATGGAAATGGAATTGTGAAAAAATAGGAAAAAATATCAATTCCAAGAATGCCAACCAAGGAGAAGCAACAGCTCTGGTCATAGGAATTGAAGAAGCTAGAGCACACCGGATAAAGAAATTAGCTATCGGTGGTGATTCAGAAGTTGTTATTAAATTGATTGAAAATTCTGAGAAAGCTACTGATTGGATCGTCGAACCTATAGTTAGAGACACAAGAATACTCCAGATATCGTTTGAGAGTTGGTGTATTAAAAAATTTCATCGAGATCATAATCGATGTACGCATAATATAGCGCAATGGGCAGCTTCAAAATGTCTATTTGGAAGCATGGGGCCATGTGTAGGGGTGAACTACCTTGGCAAAATACGCTAAGTTATCAGTTTGTAAAGGGATGAAACCGAATTGGATGTGAGACTCAAAACACGTGAAGCTTGGAGACAAGATATGTCTTTGCACAGAAGGTGGAAGCTTTACTCAGACAAAAAGCTTGGGGAGGTTTGTTCAATAAAATATAATACACAATTTTACTTTTTTAAATTTTAAAATAATAATAATATTAAAAAATAAATTTTAGTAATATTTTATTCAACTTTTATATTAATTGATCTCATCTCAACTCATTATCCACACGACACCTTAGTTTTCCATAATAGTGCACCAGTTATTAAGATGCACTGTAATGAGCTTTGTACCAAGTTCAAGCAAGCTCGCAATAATATCGAACTATATAAAATTTCAAGATTACAAATATTCTCGATATGAGCACTATAACTGCGTGGAAGCGATTACAGAGAAGCTACCTGATGAGAACCAAGGTGGGCCTATTCTTAAAAATCTTTTGCAAGTTCCAAATGGGTCAATTACAAGATCAAGAGCCAAGAAGATCAATGAAGCAATGCAAGGGTTGGTGCAATCCACTTAGGATGAAGCTAGCAAGAGCCCAACACTCATGATGGGCTTCAAAGAAGGAGAACCAGTTTTGATCCACTTGATTCAAACTATAGAAGACATCACTTAGAGATAGGGTCTATTGTTATTGGATGCTTCCAATTTGGTTAAATGATTTATTTTATTAGTTTAGAACAAGTGGGCTTGAGGATGCTTGGCCCACATGTCTTATTTTTTATGAACTAGAGTTTTCGGAAAGATCTTGTATTTTGGCCAATGGCTTATTTGAAAAGTTACATTTTAGGGGCATCTTACACAGCTTGAATCAAATGTATCAAAACTGGTTATCGTTCTTTCAAGCTCATCTTGAGTGTTGGGCTCTAGCTAGCTTCATCCCAAGTGGATTGCACCAATCTTAATATTGTTTCATTGATCTTCTTAGCTCTTAATTTTGTAATTGACTCATCTGAAACTTGTAAAATATCTTTAAGAATAGGCTCACCTTGGTTCTAACTTAATTAAAACCCTAGCCAAAATAAAACTCTTTTTACCCAAAATGGCCCTAGATGAATAGTATTGCGGCTACAGTAACACGACCATAGTAACACTATAGTAACTTCTTAAAATCTTAGTTCTTAAAAAGTAACTTTTCAAATAAGCCCTTGGCCAAAATACAAGACCTCCCCAAAAATCCTAATTCATAAGAAATAAGACATATGTGAGTCAAGCATCCTCAAGCTCACTTATTCTAAACTAATAAAATAAATTCTTTAACTAAATTGGAAGCCTCCAATAACAATAGGCTTTATCTCTAACTCATGTCTTCCAGAGTTTGAATCAAGTGTATCAAAACTAGTTCTCCTTCTTTCAAGCCCATCTGGAGTGTTGGGCTCTTGCTAACTAGCTTCATCCCAAGTGGATTGCACCAATCCTTGCATTGTTTCATTAATCTTCATGGCTTTTGATCTTGTAATTGGACCATCTGGAACTTGCAGAAGATCTTTAAGAGTAGACCCACCTTGGTTCCCATCATTCAGGTAAATCACAACATTTATGGCATTCCTAATTGTAATTTGGATTCTTGAGACATGTTCTTCAATGGGTTAAGATTTTAATATAATCTGAGTTCTTGAAACGAGTTCTCAACGGGTCTAGATTCTCCATCCATTGACTTGATTTTGGCTTTCTTGGGTGAGTTTTCAAATTGATTGTGGGTTCAAGAGATTTCATTCATGCGGGTTCAAATCATTTGGTATTCAGAGCAAAGTTTTCAATTAGGTATGATTCTATCTTTTATTTCTTACATATTTAATTCTAGGGCTTCATTGTTCTAGGATTATAAAAACACAAAAAAAAAAAGAGGTGGCTGCCAAATTTCTTCACTATTGTTAGAGCTGCTGAATTTCATTGTTCTAAGGTTTGTGTTGGCTGAAATCTATTGTTTTAGGGGCTGCCTGTAACACCCGGGCCCAGCCAAGCCCGCTTTACAAAATTTTTGAGTTTATAGGTATGAAAAGTCCATTTGAAATTTCGAGTAAAATTTTTTGGAAGAGTATGAGCCTAAACTATTTTTTGGCGGATTATAATTTTTCTTTTTTTGATAGGTTTAAAATCTTTTAATGGACCAAGTAGATTTTCACTCGAAAAATTTATGGGGCTACTGTAATTTTTTATAGGTTGAGTTGAGGTCTAAAACTTAGAATAAAAGGCCATGCATTAACCCCATTCAAGATCCAAGTCGTGGGACAATTGTTTTCGGGTTAAAGTGCCATACCCCGTGAAAATAATTTCAGACACCGCGTTTCTGCATGTTCGCGTCCGTCTGTCCACAGCATGCATGCACACACACGACTTAGCCTTCCATCCGCACACACGTCTCTCTTATCTCTAGGGTTTTCGCATCATATTTATATGCACACAATAGCCATGCACAGAGAACGTCTTCGTTACGATTCACTGCTGCAGCTAGCAACTCCTTCCCACACAAATAGCAACTCGTAGCCCTCGACTCAGCACTCATCAACCTTGCACCCGTAGCCAACCACTAGTGTGCATGACGAAAATCTAGAATAGCCGCTTCTTTTGATTTTTCTCTCCCTCTCCTCTCAGTTTCCCATAGTCATCTTTGCACCTTTCAGCCATCCCCGTTGCCGTCCAACACCCTCACGGAAGCCCAAACGTGTTCGTCACCACTGTTGCCCGATTCATCCTCCCCCAACATCCATCTCCATGTAATACCGACGCCCAGAGCAAACATCGGAAAACACTTTCGACAGCCACAGGAAACAGCAACCCACGACTTTTACCAAGTTACCGAAAACAGAGCATCACCACAAATCCGGTTGATCACCACCATACGACAAGAAAACTATCGAACCAGCCACAGAATCTGCCGACTGTCACTTTTCCGTCAGCCTCGAGCCGCCTCAGTTCTGCCTTGTCCCACACGGTGAGTCACTCTCATGTTGCTCTTTTTATTTCCTCTCGCGCACTCACCCTCTGTTCTCTCGCATTTCTCTCGCTCTCACTACCTTGCATAGGCACCATCTCCACCGCTCACTTGCTCTCCAGCCGCATCGCCACTGCATATGCAGTCCAGCCGTCGCACGCTGCCGCGTGATTTCTCCTTGCGTAAGCCCCTGCCACGCAAAGATTTTTTTTTCACGCAAGTTATGTTTTTGTTTCAAAGGATTATATGAAATTACATTAGTACCATCTACTAATTGTTGTATTAATGTGCTTTTAAACTTTTATTATGTATTAATACTCTCTAATTTATTTATGTTTACAGAAACCCTTTTAAGTAAATTAAATTAGTATTAAGCAAGTTTGTCTTTCAAAGAGTAAACAATAATGTTGTGTTTATTGTTATGATCTTGCTTATTATAATTTTAACTGTTTAATTGTTAAAATATTTTGGTAGAAATATATTAGCTAGAATTAAATTTTATAATTTGATCTCATTAGTAAATAAGTTAGTTTTGTGTTTTGTTCAGATTGATTATTGGGACATTGATGAATTTGAAAAATGTGACGATATTTTAGGATTACGTGAAGTTAGGTTTTTGAAGAATTAAAATAAGTTATTTTAGCATCTTAAGCTTAAATATTAAAATTGTGTTCGATTGGAAATTTACGAGAATTACGCTATTATGTTATAGGTGACAATTAATAATTGTTCAACATTTTGAGGAAATTCCTGAAAAGCTAAGAAGTCCAGGTAAGCGAGATTCATATGCTAGACTTTGCATTAAAATAAAATGAGCTGAGGTTATTTTTGAAAAATATACATATCTGATTATGAAAAGAAATTTGAACTACCTTAGTTATTTGTTCTGCATTACTCATGAGATTCTATTTAAGAAGAAAGTATTTTCTATCATGGCTGATGTAGACATGAGCTTATTTTTGACATTCTGTTTCTGAACTTTGAAAAAGATAGCAAATATGAAATTTGTGCATAAATTATGTTGTGATATGATTTTGTTCTGTTCTTAAGATTTTGTTCAGTACTCTGTTTGGATAAGACATGATTTCTGAAAACTTTTGACATGACTCTGATTCTGAATTTGATTTTGTTTCCGGTCTGTTCAGTTACGATTCTGCCACTGGTGATAATAATGGCATACGGTCCAATCACGGGTTACAATAGTGGATACAGCCCAATCACAAGTTATAATAGTGAATACGGCCCAACCACAGGTAATAATAGCGGATACGGCCCTACCACGGAGTATAGTAATGGTCTCTGTTTTGAGTGCACACCTTGGTGACACAGTGATTTATGTTCTGCTTGGCAATCCGCAGATGCACAACCCTACCACGGGGGTTATACATGGCCTCTATTCTGATATAATATTCTGATGATCATTTATGCTATGCCAAAGAATATTTTTGAATGAAATTATTTCTAAGTATTCGCTCTGATATTTTGATAACATGTTTTGTTTCCGCTCTGAAAATGAAAATGTTTTGTTCTGCATTCTGATTTCTGTAAATGCTCATATTTACACACCGGTATATGTTCTTTGCTTACTGAGTTGTTAATAACTCACCCCTTATCTCCATATATTTTTCAGATAATTTTGATGGTTCAGCTGGAGAACAAGAGTAGGAAGTTTTAACAGGTGTGATGATCAGAGTGAAATAAGTGTCCGATGGTACAAGTGCTTATTTGAGAGTCGTAGTTAGTAAACTGATTTTATTTTTTGGGTATTTTGATTTGATGAGTTAAGGATAATTTTGAGTTTTGGAGAGTTTTTAATTTATGTTATTGAGATTTTATTTATTGTCCCCATGGAGGAACTTAGATATTTGGATTGATTAAATTGATTAATATTTTATTGGATTTTCTGGATTTTATAGTTGTACTATTTAAGTTGATTTGAGGTATTAAGAGTTAACCCTCCGGACCTCCGGGAATGGGGCATTACACTGACATATATTACTTATCCAAAAGTTTTTGAGTTATTGTTAGAGCTTTGTCAATTGCTTATTCTTTTGATTGTGATCAAATCAGTTGGTGAAAATAAGGAAAAAAAATAAAATCTGGAATTTTTTTTCTTGAGCCTTATCATCAAAGGGACTGCATACATCATTCTAGTTGGTATCTTATCTTATAGTTACTCTTTCATTCGTATAATTTCCTTGATTCTCGTATCTTTATATTCCTTCCGTGTTTATCTTGTTCTTGTTTCTTAGAAATAATTACTAGTTTGGATAAAGCAAGATTGCATTGTCTTGATTGAGTTCAATTAATTCTTAAGGAGCTTGAGTGAGAAAACTCTTGCGATAAAAGACAAGAGTGTGAGACTAATATCTGATAAAAAACCAATTAAGAGTGAAACACGAGTGGAGTGCCATTACTTGAGTGTAAACACGAAATGAATGTGAGGTTTTTTTTTACCACTAACATTCTTTTGTACAGCACATTACAATGTCTCACCGAAGTAGCTCATCACTAAGTGGGAGGGCAGATAACTCATCATCTGTGTTACAAGTCATGCAACAACAGTTTAAGCAATTGAACTTTGTGTTAGGTGAAGTGAGGGATAGGATGATCATCAAGAAGCAACAATTAAAAATATGCAATGTGAGAGAGATAGGAGGCAACGTGAGCCTAGGGTTAAAAATTAGTATAAGAATAAAGGAGATGGTGAGGATGAGGAAGACTTAACATCTGAAGTTGGGTCGGGTAGACATAGAAGAGTTAGGCGTGAAAGTGGATTTAAGGGGAGCCTATGGGGTTGGGACGGTGTAAATAGAGACATTGTGAGTATCAAATACCATCTTTCCAAAGTAGAACTTACCCTGATGTTTATCTAGAGGGGGAGAAAAAAATAGAGTTGGTGTTTGATTGCCATAATTACTCTAAGGAGAAGAAAGTGAAGTTGGCGGTAATTGAGTTCACTTATTATGCTATTATTTAGTGGGATCAATTAGTGACCAATAGGAGGAGGAATTATGAGAGACCTGTAGAGACATGGGGAGAGTTGAAAGCTCTTTGAGGCAAATATTTGTACCTAGCCATTACTATAAAGACCTTTACTAGAAATTACAAAATCTTACACAGGGATCTAAGAGTGTGAAGGAATATCATAAGAAGATGGAGATAGCGATGATTCGGGCCAATGTAGAGAAGGATTAGGAGGCCACCATGGCTAGATTTTTTAGTGGTTTGAATATGGACATAACCAATGTAATTGAATTGCAGCATTATGTGGAGATAGAGGATATGGTGCACATGGCTATAAAGGTGGAGAGGTAGTTAAAGAGGAAAGGGACAGCAAGGTATATTTTGCTTTCTAGCATTGCTTGGAAATCGAAGTGGAATAGGAATGATCCAGCTGAAGCAAAGAGAGACCGAACCACCTAAGGGAAAAGATGAGGGAACTAGCAACAAACCCAAAGTAGAATCTCAACCTTCACGGAATAAAGATATTAAATGCTTTAAGTGTTTGAGTTCAGGGCACATCGCTTCTCAATGTCCAAACAGGAGGGTGATGATTATGCGTGACAATGGGAAGGTGATGACTGAAAGTGAGAATGATATGCCCGAGTTGGTTGATGCTAGTGATGATGATAGAGTTGTATACCCAGTGACAGGTGAGTCTCTTGTTGATAGGCATGCTCTCAATACACACATTAAGGTAGATGATGCAGAGCAACAGAGAGAGAACATTTTCTTGAAAAGAGTTCTCAACGAGTCTAGATTATCTATCCATTGACTTGATTTTGACTTTCTTGGGTGAGTTTTCAAATTGATTGTGGGTTCAAGGAATTTCATTCATGCGGATTCATATCACTACCCTTAAGTTTTCAAACATACCATAGATTTGAGCAAAGTTAAGGTCTATTTTTTAGCAACTTCCAAAAAAGGACACTTCTAAATGGCAAATCAAGAAGGTCGCAATCAGCAGCCTCCAATTCATTTAGCAAAGTCCCTTGGAAAGATGCTCACATTTACCAAGCAAATGACATAGGTCGGAATCACAGTAGAAGACCTCGCGATTATCGAATAAAGAAAATAAGATTTTGCTAGAGTTCACCGAGCAAGGTCAATTCCAAGTTTGCGATCAAGGAGCAAGAAAAACTAAGCCCCTGCTCTGGAACACCGAGCAAGGCTGATCTCTACAAGCCTCCTAACAATTACCGAAGGCAAAAGAAAATTTAGCCTTTGATCGGGACCATCGAGCAAGTCCACTTCCTAGCTCGCGACCAATGAGCAAGAAAGAAAATATGTCATTGCTCAGGAACACCAAGCAAGGTCAATCTCTTCAAGAGTCAACGCAATTGCCAAGATAGAAAGAGAATTAAAAGCCCTTGATCGGGACCACTAAGCAAGGTCACTTCCTAGCTTGCAATCAACAAGTAGAGAAGAAGTTAAGCCATTGTTAGGGACCATCGAGCAAGGCCCCTTCCTAGCTCGCAATCACATTACAAGACAAATTAAGCTCTTTCTCGAGACCACTGGGCAAGACCAATTCCTAGCTCACGATGAACGAGCAGGAAAAGTTAAGCTCTTGCTCAGGACCACCGAGCAACTCTAATTTCTAACCTGCAATTACAGAGGAAGAAAGAAAATAAGTCTTACTTGGGATCATTGAGTAAGGATAATCTCTTCATACCATTGTTCAAAATAGAGCATGAAGAAAACAAACCCTTGCTCAGGACCACTGAGTAAGGCCCATCTGTAAAAACCACTGCTCAAGATCACAGAGTAAGGTAATTTCTACAAGATGATGCACGTGATTACCAAGCAGGAAGAAAAACGGTTCTTGCTCAGAATCATTGATCAAGGTCGATCTCTACAAGACTTTTTTGCGATTACCAATGAGCAAAAAAGATAACCTACATCAAGACCTCAGCGAAGGCAACACAAATACGTTCTTAAAGGCATCAGACAAGATTTCATTCGAGATCAACGAGTGACGTCAAAACAATAAGGTAAAATTGTTCGTTAAATATTAGATTTATATATATAATGATTTGAAAAATTATCATGGCTCAAGGTGTTGAGCCCTTAGATATACACTAGACACTCCGACTAAGTGACTAACACATTACCCACAACGTTGAGTGCTATAAATTATTGTAATTAAAAGCACGTATAAGATTCCCAAGCTCAATCTGCTAAGCATGTCAACCATGGAAATCATGGGTAACTGTTGAGGATAAAGATAGGTACTGGTCCCACTCACAACCCACTACATGCCACATTGTGATAACCGTATAAAGCCACTTCTTAGATAATGGCCATGAGTCCTATTTTTAGGGAATAACTACTCACTCCCAACTATCTAACCAATCCAAAGTTGACACATGACAAGTATCTATGGACTCTAAAAATCCTAAAGAAGGCCACTCCATAAGATGGAAAGGGAATGTGAATATGATGCACAAAATGACTAAATGACTAATTTAATCATCAAAGTGTCCCAGTCCTTCAGGACCAGGCCGACAGAGTCCGGTGACAATTTTCTTGTTTTACAAGAGTTCAAATTATCAGTATGAGAAATGAGAGGGTCATCCAACAATATGGTTGGCATTTTCCCTTGAAAGACAAACTTACGAACAGATGGTGCTAAAATCACAAATTATTCCAAAACAAATTGATATATTTAATATTGAAATGGAGGATAAATCATAAAGTACTGTAAAAATCAAAGTTTAAAGTTATAATCTTTCTCTAATACCATGTTTAATCATCAATTGTCCCAAAGCTTGTTCTCTAGTTTCATGCCATATGCCAATATGGATGAGCTAGAGAGAAAGAGAAAGAACTTACTCTCAATAGCCTCATTTTCAGCATCATCAATTGCGTCCCAGTAAACTTCCGTTTGAGGAGATGATGGAGCAGGAAAGATTCCTTGTTGATCCATAACGTTTCCATCACACATCATGGAAAAGCTTAGCTAGCTAGCTCACGTACTCCTTCCAAAAAGCAAATCTCTGAATACTAAATTTGATCTTCAAATATGGAATATTTCTTTTGTTAGCTCGTAAGAAATACAAACAGATAGAAATGAATACTAAAATATGCTGAATATCATGAGGCACAGATGAATTTTTCATGTGACCCAAATATTTGTGAAGTATAATCAGTACGTACATGATCAAAATAAACTTCGATGCAGATTGATGAATTTTTGGATTGCTGAAAAGGGCGGGGGAAAAGTGTCGACGCTATTTGCTGAGCAAATAGAGAAAAAGTGCTAAATCCATGATCACAACATGCAACTATATATAATATACACTGTAGATCTGTTAAAGGAGATTGTGAATGCTTACTTCTGCGGTTGCAAATTGAGCTTCAAAGCCTCGATCCCAGGCAGCCAAATGAACTAAGGTTTTGGATTATCAACCTTGCAGGAGCGTTTGACGACAAAGTTAAACATATGATCAAGAAGACCAGGTACTTCACCATAATATGGACAAAAACACACCAATGGATGGGACAATATTCAATTATTAAATAATAAATATACTTTTTTAAAACCTCTACGTTTGTTTAAATCAAAATTTTGTACAGTTTTAAGTACTATTATTCTATCAAGGAGCAGCACTGGATGCACTACCAGTACTACTTTCTTGGCATTGCAATCTGTCTAGTCCATTGGTACCATCATTCATTTATTCATTCAATCAATCATGGTCGTTACGTAGCTTTATACATGATTAAAACATTCATTTCATTTTCTTTCTTTTTCATTCATTCATTTCAATCCTTTCATTTTCATCCTTTTCATTCATCAGTCCATTTCATTCCACAAAACATCATTTCATAACATAGGGCATAAAACATCATCATTTCATTTCATGGAACATAGAGACCATAAGTACCACATGATATAACATACATTTCATCATACATACAATTATTCTTGATGTGCATAAAAAGAGGTTGCCAAACAAAGGCCATTACATACATATATCTCAAAACATTAATACTTTAGCATATATTTATAAAACATCACTTCATTTCTAAAAAAACAAATTTCATTTCCTTTCGTTGTATAAAAGACATTTTTATAAAGAGAAATGTTTCATTTTCATATCATTTAGAAAACTCTAGAAGAGAATGAACATAATATGTACTGGACTCCCTGCCATTTTCATTTCATGCAGTCCATTCATGTGCGTGTCAGATAATAACCTACATTCATGCATAGCTTTACCTCAATTTCCTTCTAACTTACATGAGAACATTAAACATAAAATTTGCATTATTAAAACTACTCCTAACTCTAAGTGCTTCTTTTCCACATGGTCTTAATTTTCAGTTAATTCTTTACTTAAACCTCCTTCACTTAGACTCATCATTATCCAATTAACCTCCTTCACCTATTTACTTGTATACTTCCTCATAATATTCCTAATAGTACAAACTTACACCTCTAGGTATTCATAGCATCCCATTCATTTCACTTATACAAGTCATCATTCAATCCTCGAAGCATAGCCATTTTCATTAATCTTTAAACCTAAACTATGAACGTAAAAGCCCAACTTCATTTCTAACTAATGATCTCATCATCTTCTAGTACTCTACCTCACGTTCCTTAGCTTTGTTTTCGTTAACTTCAAGACCATGACTTAGCTAGAACCTCATTGAGGTCATACCTTTCTAAATCCATGGCCTTATACTTTAAAATGAACCTCCATGCTCACTTTAAGTCCAAGGCACAAATCCTATCAACTCCATTATTCCCTTCCTCCATTCATGCATAATTCAATCCAACACTTCAACATAATCCAAACCAAGCTACATATACAACCAACCAAATACACACGTAGACAAGGTTTCCCAAGTTTCATCCATACACAATACATTCAATATGCATAAAATCTGTCCACATTATAAATCCAACTAAATATACCCATATTCCTTGCTCATTTATCACCTAAGGTCAACATACAATCCATCAAAATACCCATTTCAGCTACATTCATCAAACAAGCCTTCTACCAAATAGAATATGAGAGTAAATATGCGAGGGATGAGAGATTTACCAAAAAGTGTGACCCGAGAAATTACAGCTCAAAGGTAGGGGCTAAGCTGGTGGTTCCAAGTACACATGGCAGCTACTGCAGGTGCCGTTGCTGCACTAATGCTTATGCTGCTTTCTACTGTTCTTTTGGCTCCCAAAACTTCACGTCCTCAATTATGCACTCACTAGACCATAAATAGAAACTAGAGGTGAATGGAAACAATGATAAAATACCATATAACAAATTTGTTTTAACCGAAATTATAGGGAACTAAAGTCTGGAGAAAAAACGTTGAGACCAGAATTGAACCAGGGAAAGGGAACTATTCAGACTGCTGTAGTGGCCATTAAGGAGGCTGAGTCTCTTCTTAAGGTAGCTTAAAACAAGGTAGATTAGTGGCAAAGGGTGTATGTGTAACGCCCCGACCCCAGAGGGTCCGGAGAGTTAACTCATATCACTAAAAAATCATTTCCAAATAATACTTTTAAAAATAAACCAGAATCTCCATAACATATTAACCTATTTGTTCAACACAAATATTCATGTTCCTACATAAGGGCACATCAGTGGTGTCTCATTGATATAGATAAACTTTTCCACAAGGACTAAAAATATCCAATACTCAACATACCAAAGCCACATAAAATATTAATGCTACCAAAAGACTCTCCAAAAGTCATTGTACCCTAGGGTACATAGTCTTCTATGATCCACAAAATTTGCAAGTATTCCCTATCCCTGATTTTCAGCTGTTGCATCAAAATTATCTGAAACATATTATGGAGATAGGGGTGAGTTATCAACAACTCAGTAAGCAGAGAACATATACTAGTATGCAAACATGAGCATTTACAGATTTCATAATGCAGAACAAAGCACTTTATATTTGCAGAATGCAGAGTCAGAACATGTTATAAAAATATCAGAGCGAAAGTTCAAAAATATTCTTATTCAAATTCTTTTGGCATAGCATAACTGACCACCATCGTACCAGAGCATCATATCGCATCAGAGGCCATGTTTAACCCCCGTGGTAGGGTTGTGCAAACCCCGGTAGCTAACCGAGCAGAAACAGAATGTGAATCTTCCCCTTATTTATTCTCGGAGCCCCGAGTGTGCACACAGGAAAGACCACCAGAAAACCACTTTGTTTCCAAAGTGGGTGCACCAGAAACAGAACAGTTGGTACCAACCCAAACAGAAACCACTATTAGCACCCGTGGTAGGTCAAATAGGTCACCATCCACAAACCACATCCCAATTCAGAATGTCATGCCAAAAATTTTCAGAAATCATATCATACCAGAATACGGAACACCTTCAGAACAGAACAGAGTTTTCAGAAAGCATATCATATCAGAGTGCAGACCATCTTCAGAACAGAACAGAATTTTCAGAAATCACAAAACATTATTTTATGCACAAACTTTCATATTCGCTCTCTTTTTCAGAGTTTAGAAGCAAAATGCAAAATAGCTCATGTCTACACCAGTCATGCCAAAAATACTTTATTCTTAAACAGAATCTCATGAGTAATGCAGAAACAAATAACTGAGGTAGTTCAAATATATTTTCATAACAAAACATGTTCATTTTCAAAAATCAACCTCAGTCCATTTTATTTTTATGCAAATCTAGCATAGGAACCCCGCTTACCTGGACGACTTAACTTTTCCAGAATTTTCCTCAAATATGTCGAGTCGACTATAAATCGTCACCTATAAAAATAATCACATAAATTTTCATAAATTTCCAATCAATCTCGCATTTTGATATTCAAGCCTAAAATTTCTAAAATAATCTATTTTTGATTCTTCAACCCCAAACTTCTCATTATTCCTAAGATACTAACTTCATTGTCTAAATTCACCAATATCCAACTTAGTAATTCCGACTAAAATATTAAATCCTAACCCATTTACGGAAGGGATCTTATGATAATTTATAATACTAAATACATAACTATGTTAAAATCATTATAAGTAGAAACTCTTACTTTTGTTTAAATAATACTGAAATATATATATATATATATATATATACTCTTTTTAAAAGGATTCACATTAATATTTGTACTTATCGACCATTTCAAAAAAATCATTTATCAGTATCTACTTTATAACCATTCCAAAAAAAAAAAAAAATACTTCTCTTAAAGATACTAGCCTAACAAGATAAACCCACAATTGCCTAATTCAAAAAATAATATAAGAGAAACACGTCCGGCCCATGTCTTACTTTGCAAGAATATATATAAAAAAAAAATCAATTGATATGCTAAACAACAAGGGTGAAAAGGGGTAAAACACCCTTGGTCTACAAATCAACCGAGACACCTCCAGTTTCCCTTTTAAGTAAGAAACAACAATAACTAAAAGAAAACATAATCATGCAGAGGCTCAAAAGGGAGTGACGGCAGAAGCTCACTCACCAAAAGCCGAGACAGTGGCACCGTGGGGGAGCTACGGAAACTGGGCTGAGGCGGTGGTGATGTCCTCGACGGCTTCGCACGGGAAGAGAGGGAGAGAGAGCTGAAACCGAGAGAGAGAGAGGGACGGTGAGAGAACGAGAGAGAGACCGAAAGGGAAGGACTCTCAACCGGAAGTGGCGCGAGCTTACCGAGGGAAAACTGAGGCAGCGTTCGGCGGACTAGGGTGATGGAAGGTCCTCGCCGGCAGTTTCTGCGGGGCACGACGTGGTGGAGCTCTCGATGGAGCATGACTACAGCAGCTGGGATGCTGCTCTGTTTTAGGCAACTAAAACAGAGGATTTTCGAGGCTTGTATGTCCGTGCGTGTGGGTGGCTCTTCCGCGGTGGCGACAGCTTGGTGGCTCGCGAGGTGTGGTTGTCCAGTGGCAAGGACTCTCTGTTTCGATTGAGAGAAAAAAAGGTGTATGATGTTCTGCTTTTTGAAGGTATAAACTGGGGTGGTGGTTTGCGTAAAGTGGGTGGTGGCACAAGGCTGAAGTGGTGGACCGAGAGAGGCTATGGTATTGGCGCGGACGGGGTTTGGTGGAGTTGCGGCACGTGAATAGGTTTGCGGGTGGCAGTTTTACTGGGAGCAAACCGAGCCTTACGGTTTGGTGTTTTTCTGAGAAGAGGTTGTGGTTTGCACTGAGGTTGGGGCTGGAGGTTCAGATGAGTATGGAAGGCTAAGAGCGTGAAGAGGAAGAGCAGCGGCAAATAAACTAGGGTTGAGATGATAACCGTAAGTATGTATATAAAGGAGATATAAATAGTAAAGGGAAAAACCTAGATGAAGGGGATGAAAAGGGAATGCATGAAAATGGCAAACGGGTAAGACGTGCTCTGGGTGCTTCCAAGGAACGGCTTCTTAAGTCTAAAGAGAAAAGAAAATAAAATAAATAACATAAAATAAATATACTTAAACCTAAACTCTCTTTTTAAAAAAAATTATTAATGAATCCAAATGATTTTAAAACGGCCAATGAAATAAAAAATAATTCAAACGCAATGATTACAATGAAACTAAATAATTAAATCCAATAATAAGTTAATTTAAATTGAGAAGAAATTTAAACGGATAACAGTAATTAATTTAAAGAAAGCACTTCAAAAAAAAAAATAATTTGTAAACTAAAAATCATAAAATAACCCAATTAAAAAAAATCCAAAAATTTTAAAACAAGAGAATAAATTTTGAATCAATAAAAATAATTTCTTCATTAAAATTACACTAAAATATGGGGTATTACAGTATGAGGTTGAAACTATCAGAAAAAGTGGAAACTAGGATTTTTGAACTACTGTGAATTTGCTGAACTGCTATTGCTTATGATTTTTGCAGCTGTCCGAAACTCAAAGTCCTTCTGCTTGCTGCTCTAGATCACGATTGATCAGGAAGAGATTATCATACACTAAAACTAAGAAGGAAAGGAAGAAGGGATGCCAAAAGAAAAGATTGTGGACTACTGGCTTGACACTACCCGAAAACTGAAATTTTGGTGTTAATGCTGACATAATTTTCGGTTGTTGCTGTTGCAGTCCTTTGTAGCTGCTGTTTCTCAAATTTTGGATGACTATATTGGCTAGTTTGGTTTCCATTATGTTGTAATAAGATGTCTTAATGTTGAAATTACAACAGAGGAGAAGAGAGGGTAAGTAGCTGTTCTAAGTTTGAAAATAGAAGCTTGATATGGTCTGAAATTCTACTGCTGTTGCTCTTTTGCTTTTGCTTTTTGTACGAGTTTCTGCAACACTTGGGTGTTTTCATCTGGTCTATGATCCCTGTGGTGACAGCTACAAAAACAAGGAAACTGAATTTAGTGTTGTTGGTTGAAGGTGTCGTGTACTTAAGGTATGAAGGCCCAAATGTGTTATTGCTGCTCCAACCTCTCTTTGCTACTACATTGCTGAATTTCATAGGTTGCTGTTTGCTGTTTGAGGCATCTAAATTCTGCTGTAGTGGCTGAGATACATTTTGAGGAACAAGGTAAATCAGTGACTAAGGTGACGAGAGTTGAGAGGAAGGAAGGTTGAAGCTATCGGGTTGAATATTTTTCTTGCTACTGCAACATGATTTTCTGCTGCTATTGTCCATGATATTGCTGCCTTATTTCTACTAAAGGTCGAAATGGTGACTGATTCCACTTCTCATGGTGGCCTGAGACATAGATCTAAAAGTGACAAGTGACTAGAATAGAGGACAAGTAAAGATCATAGAAGATCAAGCTGAAATGAAAGGTATGCATGTGACAAGTACGCAGCTGAGTTTTCTGTTTTCCTTTGATGTTTCCCACTGCCATTTGGTGAAATTATAAGCTTCGAATGTCTCTTGTTCTACCGTGGCTAACAAATAAAGTGATGATGATGAAAACTTAAGGAAATTAGCGAGGTTGAAGTATAAAAAGTAGATCTGAAATGTATAAAATGCTTGCTGCAGCAAGCATTGATTCCCTCTGCTTTCACTTGCTTCTACAGTTAAAACCTCTTAAATCTGCAGCTATAACTAGAGATTTATCATATAATAGTCACACTTCACTTAAGAAGAAAGAAAGAGGATTTGTTTAAGAGAGAAGACCTTAAACCATCGGTTTGGAGCTTACAAGGTGTAGGTATGAAAGCTGAAAAATTCCTGCTGCAGCTGTTGCATATTTCTGCTATTGTTGCTGGCCTAAGTTTATGGTGATGAAAACTACTATTAAGGCTTCTGTTTGACATACCAACAAGCTTCTATTGTTGCTTCACCTACAAGTTTTCTGGTGTGATGGAGTTTCTGTTTTGTTGTTGATTGAGTGCAGTGAGTGTTGACCGTGAATGAGTTTCCTAACAGTGCTAGGAAACAGAATCTTGGTTGTCTCGTGGTTGAGTTGCTTTACAGAAAAAGAGAAAATAAAAGAACCAGACATGGAAGAGGGAAGGAAAGCTTGCTGTTATAGTTCGGTTTGCAGTTTCTTTTTGCGGTTCCTGCAGCTGTTTTCTTCAATTTCTTTTGAACTACTATCAACCAACCTTATACGGAAGATAAAAATGAGGATGGAAAAGGCTTAAGACCTCATAGAAGCTGAAAGGCATAAAACTGGATAGATCCAAGAGGGTTACAAAATTTTCTGCTGCCATAGCTGCTGTTGCAGAAATTCTGCTGCACAGCAGCTTGTGGTGGCTATTTGAGGCCTAAATTCCTTGCTCTAATGGTTGAGGATGCTGAGAATGGTGTTGTTGTGAAGGGGCTTAAGCAGAGGAGTTGAGGAGAGGGAGTTGAAGCTGCTGTCAGGTGGAAGGAAAATCTGAAATTCCTGGAGTGTAGAAACCGACTATTTGCTTCTGTTTGTGCTTCTTTTGGTTTCAATTTTCAACTGCTAGTGCCTTGTTTCCTTCCAGAATTTATTTGTAGTGTGGTTGTGGTAGAAAGGAAGAGTAATAGAGAGTTGCAGCTGGAGAGATTAGACACGAGAGACATACTTTTGCTGCTGTCTAACTCCGCCCCTGCTGCTGCCACTTTGTATTGTTGTCTGTGATGTTTCAGCCGCTTCAAGGGCCTGAGTTGCTCATCACTTGTTGCTGTTTCAGGTTTCTAACACCAGCTGTGGTGGTTCTTGCTTATGGTGGCCGGAAGTGGAGCTTGAGATGGCTGAGGAGAAGAGAAACCGTGAGGGTGAAAGAGAGCTGTCATGGACATCCCACTGCTGTGTTGCTGCTAGTGCAGCTGGTTTTTGTTGCTGTCATTGTGGCTCTTGAGTGGCGTGTGTTCTGTGAAGAAATAAGAGGAGAGATCAAGACAGTGAAGAAGAGTTGGGCGTTGGTTTGCTGAAGTGAACGGAGATTGACAGAGGAAAGCTGGTGTTGACCGATTGTGTGTGAGGCAAATATGTGGTCTGAAATTGAGAGAGAAAACGGAGAGGAGATGAAGGTTGGAATAAAAAGACATCCTAGCCATAGACGTGTTCTAACTTTAATCAAAGGGTAAACATAAAACATAGAGAAATAGAAAGGAAGTAATAGAAATGGGAGAGAAATAGAATAAATGTAAAAAGTATTTTTTTTTATCCAAATTATTAGAATTTGATATTATTTTTGAGACTTTAAATTAAAGAGGCTTACTTTAAAAGTTAGCTTTGATTCAATAACCTAACTTTTAAAAATCATCTACTAAACTTAAAAATAAGAATTCGAGTTTAGACTTTTAGGCGAGGCTTGGGACCAACCCAAGAGGAAATCAAAACGGTTGGTCACAGCTACCCACCCTATATGGCTCGGTAGTAGCCTCATCAAGTCCCCAATCCCGCCTAGGCGAGGTGGACATCTTCAACCCTGGCCCAAGCCCCACTCTTCCACCATATTCATCCGTCCCGCCCAAACAAAGGGGTGGATCTCTCAAGCCACAGTTCGGCTGTTGCAATCCAAACTTCAAATAAATTTTAACTCCTAAACCAACAGATCAAAAGTTCATAGATCCACAAATAAACATAGAAATCCATAGATCTAAAGAAGATCTAGAACCAAGAGAACAAAAAAAAAAAGTAGCAGACAAGGGTCTGCCCATCACTATAGTGCAAGTGCCATAGGTCTGTGCACACCCATGATATAACTTGAATGTGGGTCTACATGGCTTGGCCATGTGTATGTGCACACACACGACACAACTTGGCCATGGGGTGTAAAAATACTTCAATGAGAAGGAAAAAAATAAAACGAGAATAAGAGAAGAAATGAAGGTGGAAAAGAAGAACACCAAGAAGAGGAGGTGGGGAAAAAGAAGAAAAGAAAAAGGGGGCAATGAGAAAGGGTTGTGCAGCGCTGGAATGAGAAAAAATGTTAGGATTCTTTAGTTTATATACCTAATAAGGCATTTGGGTTCCATACCCGGAATCCACTCACTTAGATATATATATATATATATATATATTCATTTAATCTATCCACCTACACCCGTGCCCGGGCAGGGCAGGTGCTAGCACTGTTCATCTAGGCCAGGTTTTTTCCTGACCTGGTCTGGAACCTGGTTATCCAGCCTGAAACAAACCCTAGCTGGTACCCGTCCTCCAAAACCCGGGTACACCCGGGCCAGGTATTGGGTTTAAAACTTGGGTACACCCGGGCCAGGTGCCGGGTTTAAAACCCAGGAACATCCGGGTACACCTGGGCAAGTACCAAATTTTTTTAAAAACCAACCCCGTTATCAAAAAGGCGTCGTTTTAGCACTAGGTTTAAAATCCCCGTCTACCCCCCATCTCTCGATTCTCTCTCTCTTGTTACTCAAATTCAATACTCGAAATCTCTGATTGCAGAAACCCTAGTGGCTACCCTAGCCTCCCTCGTGACCCCATCATCGTCGTCGCCGACCCTTCGTTGCCTACTCGCTGTCATTCTCGTGACCCCATCATCATCACCTACTCAAATTGCAGAAACACTATACCTCTGCCGATCGAAGCTCAGTTCCTCGTGGCCGTCGTCTTCCACTTTTTTGCTTCGTCATCGACTTCTACAACCGAATGTTAATTTTTCTCTATTTCACACACACATTATCTCTATATTGATGCTATTATTTCAATTCGGGTTATAAGAAAACATTTTGTTATAATCTATAGCTAGGTCTAGTATCTATGTTGTCGTGGTTCTATGTTTCTGGTTGCAGGGATCCTGTGCTTTGCTTTCCCTTGTGGCTCTATACTAGGGTTTTCTCATAGTTTAATTTTGTCAGCTGTTATGTTGTAGTACCAGTGATTTGTAATTAAAAAAAAAAAAAGTTTTCATTTTTGTTCATCTTAGCAACAATAAGTGGATCTCATCACTTTCAAAAATAAGTGGATCGGATCACATGGCTTTAACAACAATAAACCAAAAAAAGTCATTAAAAAAAAAAACTTGGCAAAATTTTTATATTTTAAATGGATCTCATCACTTTCAAAAAAACAAAAAACACACGTCTAAATTATATATATATATATATATATATATTCCATTTCGAAGGGTTACGATGCTCTATTTTCAACGAATAACTCGTTATTGTCAGTCACCCAAAAGAAAAAAATCAGTTTATTAAGACAAGTATTTTTCAAAAAAAGAAAAACAAAACCATCAGATTATTTCTGCTATATATATTTCTTAAGGAAAGAAACGTTTTTGTTTTTTTTTTTTTTTTTCTTTTAGAGGGGGTCCTATATATCATTTAAGAATTAAGAGCGTTAGGTAAAAGTAAAACTTTCACTAGGAAAGAAACGTTTTTTTTTTTTTGGTCAGAGGGCCGGGGGTCCTATCATTTAAGAGCATTAGGTAAAACTTCTGTAGAAGATGGGCTAGCTGTCGGCTATCCCTTGTCAAGTCTATTCTTTCTCCTCATGCAGTCGAGCGGGAGAAATTTCATAAATTTATCTTTGTCCTTTTTGAATTATATGCGAACTTGATAGCTAGCATGAGTCAACCATAACCCTTTGATAATTGCTGGTGCGACATGTGGGGCCCGGCCTATTCAACTCCGGGAATCAGGACCCCCATAATGAGGGGGTTGCCATCTCATTTTCCTATCTTTATGAAGTTGATCTAGTGGGGGCCCTCCTGTAGCTTTGAAGCAGCCCAACCGCCCTGTCGAGACTCGATACTCCTTCCTTCGAATCCAATTAGGACCTTTCTACAAAAGACTGAAAAAGCATTTGCCAAATTTTCTTACGCATAGTTAACATATTTTAATATTTTTTAAATATTTTTATATTATTAGAAATATTTTATATATTAAATAATTTAAAATACTCTTAATAAGACCTACAAACTCACTTCAATTTCTATTCATAACTATTCACAAATATTCTATAATATTTATTACTATTATATATAAATAAAAATAAAATCATTATAATATTTATCACTATTAAATATAAATAAAAAATAAAATCAATAATATTTATTACTATTATGTATAAAAAAATTAAAATCAATAATATTTATCACTATTATATATAAATAAAAAATAAAATCACTAAAATATTTATCACTATTAAATATAAATAAAAAATAAAATCACTATAATATTTATCACTATTAAATATAAATAAAAAATAAAATCACTATAATATTTATCACTATTATATATAAATTAAAATTAAAATCAATAATATTTATCACTATTATATATAAATAAAAAATAAAATCACTACAATATTTATCACTATTAAATATAAATAAAAAATAAAATTACTATAATATTTATCACCATTAAATATAAATAAAAAATGAAATCACTATAATATTTATTACTATTAAATATAAATAAAAAATAAAATCACTATAATATATGAATAAAAAATAAAATCACTATAATATATAAATATAAAATATAAAATCACTATTTATCACTATTATATATAAATAAAAAATAAAATCACTATTATATATAAATAAAAAAACAAAATCACTATAATATATAAATAAAAAATAAAATCACTATAATATATAAATAAAAAAATAAAATCACTATAATATATAAATAAAAAATAACATTACTATAATATTTATCACTATTATATATATGAAAATAAAATCATTATAATATTTATCACTATTATTTATAAATTAAAAATAAAATCATTATAATATTTCATTATTATATATAAAAATAAAATAAAATCACTACAATATTTATTAATATTAAAAAATCACTATAATAAAATCACTATAATATTTATTACTAAAAATAAAATCACTATAATATTTATGGAACCCATACCTTTTTCAGCTACCTATCCAAAAGTCAATAACTCAACATACTTCGCACATCCAAAAAACTTAAAATACTATCAATGGGACCCACAAATTCACTCCAATATCTACTCATAACTATTTACAAACATTCTCAATACTTCTCAAATATTTTCACTTCTCAAACGTACCCTTAAACTGCGGGTAAGAAATCAGAGCATGGTATTATAAGCAGTCTTCCATGATGTCTTCCTTGCAACAGTCGCATATATGGGTTGAAACCCATTTTTAAATTAAAATACTTTTTGACTTTAACAAGCATGTGCTTAGGATGATTCATATGCACTCGGACAGGTGATTCATATGCTGGTTATACTTTTACCATTTGAGGTCTTGAGCGTGGCAACATGAATTTGGGTTTATATTATATGTTTGCTCTTCTAATTTGAAATGGTCGCATGCTGGTTGCGTTGTTGATCATCCTCCAAGGCCATAACTCCGAAATATAGTTGCAACTAATATTACAAACGACGACATTGACATATAACCTCTTCACACAATTACCCACTTACCTACCTTTACTTCATCAAAAGAAAAAGGGATTAATTCCACTACTTCATATGCACCGGCCTTGTTTTATAGTGTACAAAGAGAACTATCATATGTGTGTTTGGTTATGTATCTGATGTGTTTGGCTATTTATTATATTATGTTTGGTGGTCTTTATTACTCAATAACAAATGGAAAAAGATTCTGTGAGTTGTAACGTTAGTACAATCTAAGGGGTTGGTGGTGACTCCTCGTCTATTCCAATGAATGTGGAGAAGTATGGGAGTCTTCCAACCCCTTCATCCATATATACACAACAACCTATTCGTTTCATCTCACATTTACCCAAGAAATCCAAAAAAATACCTAGTAACCAATTGGTAGTTTGTGAACATTTTACTAAAACGCAACCTATTGACCGCAATAACCCAAAAGCTTAGTATAATTATTGCGCTAAGCTATACAATTGTCAATATAGGAATGACACTTCATCTATGATACATTACCTCTAGAATGCATGTGAAACTTTTCCTCCTAGACTAAAAGGAGTTGAAAAAAGTCAATCATCTAGTGTTAAGAGGGGTGTAGAGAGAAGAGTGTGTAGCCCACAAGGTCTAGTGAAGTATGATGCAAAAAAACTTAGGGTGTCAACCGCTAAGTTTTTTATTAGGTGTGAATTGCCTTTTAGGCTAGTGGAGCAAGAAGGGTTTGTTGAGTTCATGACTGATTTAGAGTCTCAATTTACCTTGTCATCCTGAATCATTTTAAAAATGGATTGTATTAAGTTGTATAACGAAGAAAGATATAACTAAAGAAATTGTTGGATGGTCAAAGAATTTTTCTTACCACTGATACCTGGACGTTGATGCAAAATATAAACTACACATGCATTACCACACATTTTATTGATTGCAAGTGGAGATTGCATAAAAAACTATTTAAGTTTGAGAAATGATACTTGCAGTCGTGAGTGTGCAAGCGCCGTGCAGTCGCTTTAAAAAAAGTGAATAAACATGGAACCCACATGAAAAGAAATTAATTTTTTAATAGTAGACTCCACTCTTTTTCAAAGCGACTGCATGGCGCTTGCGTACTCCACGACTGTATGTAATATTACTCTTTAAGTTTTGCCAAATTCCTAACCATAGGGACAAAACTATTGGAGGGTGCTAGACTTAGGATTGCATGAATGGGGTGTTGATAAAATTTTGACCATCACAGTTGACAATGCCTCCTCAAATGATGTTGTTGTTGATTACATGAGGAAGAGAATAAAAGATAATGATTATACTATATTGGGTGGTGAATTTTTTCACATGCGGTGTGCTGCTCATATATTGAATCTGATTGTTATGAATGGTTTGAATGATGTTTATAAGTTTGTAACAAAGATTAGGGATGCCATCAGGTATGTGAAATCTTCGCCACCAATATTTGCCAAGTTTAAGGCTTGTGAGGCAATGGAAAAGATCAGTGGGAAGATGATTTGCCTGAATGTTCCTACTAGATGGAATTCCACACATTTGATTTTGAGTACTATTGAAAAATGTAAACCTTTGAACAATACGTGTTTGTGGATGAGCAATTCGTGAACCCCACTAGTGATGATTGGAAAAATGCTCGTATTTTTGTAGAGTTGCTAAAATGTTTTTATGATATTACATTGAACACTTATGGTTCTTTGAATGTGATGGCTAATGTATATTTTGAGCAACTTTGCACAATTGAAGATGCATTAAATGATATGTGCTTGAGTAATGATATTATCACTAGTGCTATGAGCATACATATGAGAAGTAAGTATGACAAGTGTTGGGATAGCACAAATAGGTTCAACTTGATGTTATATGTTACTTTTGTGCTTGATCTATGATATAAAATTATGGCAATGAAATTTTGGTTGCAAAAGTGCAAAATGTATGAGTTGGCGGATAAGATAGAGGACAATGTTAAACTACTTTTAGGCCACTTGATCGAGCAGTATAACACATTTCGTATGGCTAGTGGGGAGAGTGCTAATGTGCCTCAAGGGAGGCCAAGCAGTACTAATACAAATATTGGCAATGAGTTGGCACAACCCTCTGACTGAATTTCGGATCATGTTTACCAAATACCTTGAGGAGAGTGGTGTTATGGAGTTTAGATTGAAGTTAGAGAGGTATTTGTCTGAGGCGTGTGTAAAAGATTCGCTTGGTTTTGATATCTTAGATTTGTGAAGAATTAATGCCGCTAATTATTTTGTCCTTACTGTGGTAGCACATGATGTGTTAGCCATCCTCATTTCTACTGTTGTCTCGGAGTTTGCATTCAGTACTGGAGGATGCATCTTGGATCCTTTTAGGAGTTAATTGTCTCCAGAGATTTTTGAAGCTCTCATTCACATCCAAAATTGGTTAAGGATCATACCTGTCCACATCCGGGAGTTGGAAGAATACGTAGAGTCGATGGATTTTGAAGATAAGTTTGAAACTTAGAATATTTTTTTTTTATATATTTATCTAACTCAATTTATTATATATCTAACTTAGTTTTTAATTTTTTTTAGATGATTATCTAGTTTCATCTTCAATCGAGGCTATTGTAAGTCTTCATTCCCATTCATGCTGAAAATTTTAGAAAGTAAGAGATTTATGCATTCTTTCTTATTCAAAAGCTGCATCTACTAGAAGAAAATGAACCTACAGATCCCTATATGTGTACTAATTCTTACTCCTTTCTTCATTAATCGTTTGCCCGCATAAATATCTTTCTTTTACTTATCTTTAGTACTTTACTGTTTTTTTTTTAAATGAAATGACATGGCCAATCAATTTGACTTTATGGTAAATCACTTGGATCGGTTCTATATCATGATGGAAATGAAACAACCATTAAAACTCTCGAATTCTTTGATGAAGTTGTCCTAGTGTGCTACTTGCAATGGATATAGGTGTATTTTGGGGTTTCAACCTTACTTGATGCCACCTCTATTGATGGTCTAAAAGTAGAAGATGAACAGAAGGAGGTAATTTCAAAGAAACGATACTGGATCTTTTCATATGGTTCTTTTTATATGTGTTGCAATGCTTTGTGGCATTTATGTTGTGGTAGGAGTAAATTCTAATGAATGTCATGTTTGCGTTTGAACTAGGCAGAGTTATCAATTTCAAAATTTTCAGGAAATGGTGTTGGGAATCTAGGATATTATCTTCTCTCAATACTATTGTTATCACTTTCTTCTTGGTTTTGTTGTAGAATGGGGTGATAAATCATTCTTTTCCACCATAGGTTAGTGGAAAGGCCAAATACCATTTGATGGAATTGTATTGAATTGGAAATTATCCTTTCTCTCATGTTGCCCATGAGACAATTTTCTTTGCATGGATAGATTACTAGATTTAGAATATGCAAATTAAAGATGTTCTTCTTTTGATAGAAACAATACCGATGGCACTTCTGCACCTGCATGACATTTCTGATTTTTTATTTTTGTACTTTTGATTTTTGATTTCATTATGTTTTTAATTAGGTAACATTTAAGGATCCCGATTCAGCCAAGAGAGCTTGTAAAAATCACTATCCTGTGATTATTGAAAGAAGAGCTAATTGACAGAAAAGTTTCTAATTTTTTGCAAATAATTTTTTGTGTATTAGAGTTTGATTAAAGCAATGTATGTGTTTTATAATATTCTTAGCAAATTAGTTCAAACAATGTAATATATAATGGATTGCATTGTGTATGTCACATACATTTTACATGATGAATATTGATTTTTTTTTACATGCATTTAGTTAAAAAGTTAATTAGTTGTTTATAGGCTTATGTTGTATTCAGAGAGTTGAGTTTTCTCTGTTCCTTTAAAGGCCATCATCTTATTTTAATTCTCAGCCACCGTTGTTCTATACAAGTTCTTTTTAGCATAAAATATTCTGCTAATAAAAGAGATGTATATTGTTTTCTATTGAGAATATGATTTGAAATTCCAAATGGAGACAAAATCCTTGAAGTCCAATTAGTAATAAATAAGCATTTGTTAAAAAAAAAAAAAAAAGGTACATTCCAGATTTCAAAAAACTGGATTCATCCTGGTTTCTACCCGACTTTGAAACCTGGGTTCCGGCCAGGTATACCCAGGTATCCGGTCCGAAACCTGGATGAACAGTCTTAGTAGTCGCGGGTGACGCACCCCTCACCCCTAATGAAGCTGATAAATATTGATATATAAAAAATGCCTATTATGGGATTGAGGTTTGAGTTTGTGAAATTCACTTGACAAAATACTCGTTGTGTTTGGTTTCAAGTAAATTTCAAAACTCTTTGAAAAACCTTTTCATTAAAAAAGTATTTGAAACATCGAAACTGTTAAGTATATAAATTATTAAAATTTATCTCTTCCTACTAGTTTAAACTTTTGAAGCAAGTAATAAATTCATATAATATCATAGGAGAGTTATTGAGTTTGAATCCAAACTTTCTATCTCTAAAACATATTGAGCTCATTTCAAATATTTTCTCTATCATTCCATAGAAATTCTAGCAGAGACATCTTACATATAAACATGAATTCTACATCCATGTGACCTTTTGACTTTGTTCCCGATCAGAAAGCAAATGGTCTAAAAAATAACGGAAGCCGTGTCTCTCTCTAGAAAAAACTCTCTTCCTTCTCTCTAAAGTCTCCTAAAATCCAGATCTAATGAACGGGGGTGGGAGCTTCAGCTCCTCCCCCCCACCCCCTCTTCTGTCCATTTTATTTCCATGTAGTGTTTTTTATTTTTATTTTTGTGTTTTTCTGGCCAAATAAGGAAGGATCGTCGTTTGAGTCTTTCCAGCTGTCGTACTTCTACACGCACCCCACCGGCATGACTCCTAGCTGCCGATCTTCAAGACCACCAAATTCGGCGCCCATCGGAGTGGAGCCTAGCCCGCATGTGTGGGACAAATTTCAGTTATCGTCTGCTCGTGGCCATCACGCGCCACCGAGGAGCCCTCTACTGACGCCACGCTAGGTTTCAATGGAACCTCTGACTCCAGGACTTCCGAGTCTGACCTTCGGCTTTTCGCCCAGAGTGAACATTGTCCTACACACGCCACTACTGATCCATTGTGCACTGTTCATCCTTTTTTGTTTTTGTTTTTGTTTTCTTTCTTGTTTCCGTTTTAGTGTTTTGTACTTGTTTTGTTTTTCTATTTTTGTTGTTGTTTTTTGTTAACCCAAGTGAGGTGTTGAGCCTTTGGATCGGACGTAATCCGAGGCAAAAGCTGTTTGAGAGTGGTGGACGATGCTACGACCGATGGTCGTACGACCGAGCTGTTGTGATCCATGCGTGAGCTGGGTGCTAGTTCCGTCAAGGCTTGAGATGACGATGCTTGCGGTGGGCATGACGTCCAGGGTCTCACCAGTGCTTGTGGTCATGTAGTTGTTAATGTGTTTATTTGTAGGTTTTTGTTATTTTAGTTATTAATAAAATAGAAATAGGCTATTGGATTTGGTGTCCATAGTAGTGTCCCGTACTCATCCTCCTTGGGAGGACAGATGGGACCTTTAAGTTCTATTTTACATAGCCATTTCTCTGTTAGGAGAGAGTTTGTTTAGAAGTTTAGATAATGTCCGCCACAAATGAATTTGTGTGTGGGGAAGCTCCATAGCTAATGCGTAGTTTAGCTTATAGTCTGGATTTTTCATGTATTGATAAGTCACAATTGTAACTTAGGTTCATTAATGAAATGAGTCTGTTTCCATAAGAAAAATAAAAAAATAAAAGAAAATAAAATAAAAGAAAAAGCAAATGGTCTACATTGAGAGACAAACCCAATTGTAAGCATTTAAAGCTTCTAGGTCAACACAAATTGAGCGAAATGCGGAAGCTCAAATCCTAAGGACTAGTAAATCTTCGTATTTAAAAGTAAAATAAAAACCATCAAAAGAAATACTAGAAACTAGGGGTGTAATCAGTCCGATTTAGTCTAGTTTTGGACAAATTTTGGGATCGAACCTGTATATACCGATTTTGCATTTTCAATAACCGATGTCGCCCCTCTGACCCTCCAAAATCGGTACTTCCAATTTTATCGGTTTCGGTTCGGTTCGATCCGGTTTTTAATATATATTAAATCTCTAATCTCTTATACTTATATATATATATATATAAATATTAGTAATACACTAATACTATTGGTATATAGTAATACTATTGGTATAGTACTATTACTATATGTTAGTGATAATATAATAATTAATATACTAATGTATATTAGTATTCCTAATATATTTATCAAAATGAATATGTTGAGAATTTATTAATTCATAAAATGTAATTAATATATATTTTATATATGTATATATTCTTTTTAAGAAACATCAGACCATAGCACAATACAAGGAGGAATATCCTCCAGTTCAATACACTCCTCAGTAAGTAGAAGTGCATTCCTGGCTAAAACATGGGTAACACTATTAATGCCCCAAAGAACACGCCTAACAAGCCACTTATGAATTTTCTATAAAAGAAATTTAACATCTCTGATTAGCATTCCATCTAAACTCCACTTCTCTGCTGAACTGTTTATGACTTTTACAACTGAGAGAGCATCACCTTCAAAGACTACTTGCTGCAACACCAGTTCAATACATAAAATAGTGGCTTTAAGTACTACTATTGACTCTCCTAGCTGAGCATTTGGGAATATCCCTCTTGATGATCTAAGTGAAGCAACCACTCGACCTCCACAGTCTCTAACAATCACTCCTACTCTCACCTTGCACTAAAGTTTATCAATGGCAGCATCCCAATTGACCTTGAAGGTATTTGGAGGTAGGGCTTCCCATGTCTAAATCAATGTTGAAGTGTTATCTTCTCGGACCTAAACCTCCTTAACTGCATTTCTATAATCCTCCATTGCTTGAAGGGACTGAGTAAAAAGCTTATTAGGAGATATAAACATCCCTTAAAAAACAAAATAATTCCTTCTCCTCCACACATGATATGCAATTATTGCAACTTCATCTAAGACCTCAACTGGCATTGAAGAGAAGAAATGGGATAATAGATTCTGGAAAGAAGTCATTTCCACACTAGACTTTTGTAATCTCTTTGAACATGATCCCCATACATCCTGAGCAGAGCTACAACTCCATAATGCATGAATAACAGATTCAGGTTCAACCAAGCAAATAGGACAGTTAGAGGATTCAACTACCTTTCTCTTATACAAATTGAGCTTTGTTGGAATGGACTCAAGATTGGCTCTCCATAGAAAATTTTTAACATCATTTGACACTTTTAGCTTCCATATCTTAGACCAGATTCCTGCATTTTGAATAGAGTTTGATGACTGTTCCCTCTTCTTTCCAATAATTCACCTTGAAGATGATAGACACTTTTTACAGAGAACCTGCCATCAGTGTACACCTCCATGCCAACCTATCTTGATTGTTGAAAACACTAATGGGGATTCTAGAGAAAGTCTTATACTCAGGTTCTGAAAATCTCTCCTTCAGTAGGGCCAGATTCCAGTGCTTTGTGTTAGGGTTAATTAAGTCTTTGACCCTTGCATCCTCATCTAATATTTTCACTAGAGATTGAACCTTGAATGAGGTTGGGGTAGGAACCCATTTGTCATGCCATATCTTCAATGAACATACATTCCCTATCTTCCATAAAAGTCCTTCAGATAACAGATGTTTTGCTGCCATTATGCTCTTCCATATAAAGGATACATTGTTGCCCAGTTTTGCATTGAGAAAATCAGTCTGAGAGAAATACTTAGCCTTGAGAACCTTGGAAGCCAATGAAGCAGGCTTCTGGAGGATTCTCCATCCCTGCTTTTCTAGTAAGGCCAAGCTGAAATTTTCAAAATCTTGAAAACCCAAACCCCCAGCATTTTTAGCTTTCCCTAATAGCTGCCAACTCAGCCAATGTATGTTAGATCTCTCTACCCCTTGCCCTAACCAAAACTTTTACAAAATTCCATTGATCTCTCTCAACAAGACTTTAGGAATTCTAAAAAGCCCCATGCTATAGGTAGGAATGGCCTGAATTACAAATTTGAGACAAATCTCTTTGCCAACTTGAGATAAGAATTTGACCTTCCAGTTCCTCATCTTGCCTCTAATTTTGTCCAAGATTGGGTTGAGAGCTTTGGATTTATTCCTACCCACATATGAAGGTAAGCCCAAAGATTTCTCATATGACTATGATGCTTTAACTCCTGCAGCAACCAATATCAGATCCTTCACTTCTACTCTAGTATTTATGCTAAAACAAATTGAGGTTTTTTCTAAATTCAGCCTTTGACCATAAGCTTGTTGATAAGATTGAAGAAGATAGAAGAGCCTACTCCACTCTAGACCGTTAGCTTTACAGAATAGTATGCTATCATCTGCAAAAAAAAAAAAGGATGGTTAATATGCAAAGAGCCTCTCGCAATTGGAATCCCTGAAATCCATTGTTTTTCCTCTGCACTACTTAGTATTGAACTAAGCACTTCAGAACAAAGTATACAAAGATAAGGGGACATAGGGTCTCCTTCTTTAATTCCTCTCAAAGGTTTGAAACTTCTCTGAGGAATCCCATTTATTAGAATGGAATAGTTAACAATGCTTACACACTCCATAATAAGTGTAATCGACCTTCTATCAAAACCCATTTTCTCCATAATTGCTGTAAAAAAAGACCATTCCACTTTATCATATATTTTGCTTACATCAAGTTTCAGTGCCATAAAACCTTCCTTCGTTCCTGACATTCGAGTTTGCATAGTGTGCAAGGCTTCATAGGCAACAATAACATTATTTGAGATGAGCCTGCCTGGAATATGTACACTTTGTGTTGGAGAAATCAGATCTGGGAGTATAACCTTCAGTCTATTGGCTAGCACCTTGGCAATTATTTTATAAAAGACATTGCATAGACTTGTGGGGCGATAATCTGAGACTAGCTTAGGAGTTAGTTTTTTTGGGATCAAGGTTATAAAAGTCTCATTCATATCTTCAAAACCACAATTTGAGCTGAGAATGGCCTTGACTGCCTGAACCACATTACTGCCAATAATGTTCCAATGATCTTGGTAAAACACAGCTGGAAAACTATCAAGTCCTGGGGAACCCAAAGAATTCATCTCAAAATAGCAGTAGTAATCTCCTTAGTTGAGAAATCTCTAATCAATTGTTTATTCATTCCATCAGTCAATGACTTGCTGAGATAATCATGACTATCTGTTATCCCAGTAGGCATAGAAGTGGAAAACAGATCTTGATAATATTTCTGGAAAAAGTTGCGAATTTCCTCGACTTCTAGCCCACAAACCTTCTCCATTAGAGATAGAATGAATGAAATTTGATAGTTTTCTCTGATTAGCACATAAGTGGAAATACCGGTATTTCTATCTCCTTATCTCAACCACTTCAATTTAGCTCTCTGGCACCATTTCAGATCTTCATCTTCAAGGTAATTATCTACTTCTTTCTATAAGCCTCTAATTGTCTCATTAAGGTCACCTTGATTCATACTCTGGATCTCTTTTATCATGTCTCTCTTATGTGTTATTGTCTTCCTTCTATCACCATGAAAACCTTTACTCCACCTAACTAGATGTTCTTTGCATCTGTTCAAACCTTTTTTTAATGAACTCCATTATGCTAGCATCATTAATTGTGGATCTCCAAGCATGCCTAACAAATTTTGAGCAATCCTCCTGTCTTGACCAATTAGCTTCATATCTGAAAATTCTTTTCTCTCTACTAGATTCTCTTTGATCATTATAACAAGTAAAGAACAAAGAACAATGATCAAAATTGATTATAGGAAGTACTTGAACCTCAGATATGCCAAAGAACATATTCCACTCTATTCACCACTACTTTATCCAGCCTTTCTTTTGAAAACTCCCTACCTTCTCTATTATTACACCAAGTAATTCTTGAACCCTTATAACCCAAATCACTCAAAACGCAATCCTCCAAAGCTTCTCGAAACAGTTCCATCTGTTTGTAAGGTTTGGTAGCAACTCCTGATTTTTCCTCCTGTGAGAGGATTTCATTAAAGTCCCCTATACACAACCAAGGAAAAGGCAAAGAAGGTTTGAGCTGTCTCAACAGATTCCAACTTTCCACTCTCTTAGCCATTATAGGACTCCCATAGAATCCAATCACTAATAGTCACTGAGATGTGACCTTGGAAGTATGACTGAAGTACAGCCTGTATCTCCTTTTCCACATCAAAGCAATACCACCCTTGCTACCAATACAATCCACCACAAAACTATGCTGAAAATTCAGCTTATTATGAATAAGATCTAACTTATCTCTTACACATTTGGTCTCCATAAGGAAAATCACTTTCACTTTTGGGGACTTCTCCTTCACCAACAGGTGAAGCTCACAAACTGTCTGAGGGTTTCCAAACTCTCGGCAGTTCCAGCTTAAAAGATTCATTGATATTGGCAGGGCTGCTGAGCAGCCACTGCCAATTCATTATAGTTACTCACATTAGTAAGCACCTGGTGTTTAGACTTCTTTTTGTGATGGACCTTCACATCATTTTCCTCCAAACTCCTTTTCTTAGGACCACCATGATCTTCCAGAAACATTGTTGCATCAGCATGTCATTAAGTTTATCCAAAAAATCGCTCCTAGCTCTTCTCTTTCAATTGGATAAAGATTTATGCTTACCAGACTAAACAGCTTTTGTGAGAGAGAAATAGGATGAGAACATACCTGCCTATCCCTTGCAGTAAAATCAGGAGTTTCATCTATTTGTTGGTCACCTGATGTCTCGGAGAATAATACTCCAGTCTTCTCCTGACTGTCTCTAGCCATAAATTCAAATAGATGTTCATGCTGCATATGGGTGCCAACTGCCTTTTTGTTACCTGACTTCTCGGGACATAATCCTCCTCCTTTATCCTGCATGATCAACGTTGGGTAGTTTTCCTTATTAAATAATTCATTTACAAATAAAATATAATAAATATTATCTAATCATTTAATACCATATCATAAGATGATAAGAAGATAATTAATAGATTTGTTATACACGAATTTATATCCATATAGGATGGTAAGAGAAATATGAATCATCTTGAAGAATAATCATGATATTTCATAATATATATGTTAAAAATAAAGATATTTTTATGAAATTATTTTATTTTTATAAATTATTTTATAAAATAATTTTAAAATATAATTGTATAAAGTATTATGAAAGTGAAGTATATTTATTATTTTTTTCATCTTGAATTGTGTATTATTTAGTTTGAACGTGACAACCAGGTCTCGATATTTGCGAATCTGCAGGAGTCAGCTTCAAAGTCTTCGATCTTGATTTTTGAAGACTAGTCTCAATAATTTGGTAAAATGTGGACAAGAGTCTCAATAATATATATGCATCATGTGCACTCAAAATTAAATAAAATCATGAGACTGTATATATTTTACTTATTTAAATATAAGTATATATTTTACTTATTTAAAATCATGCTGGGAAGAATTTCTTCATCATGGCATTCGTCTACTGCAGGCCGTTGGGCCTGCATGACTCCCCTCATGCCAAGTAGGAAGGTTGCCAACACTCTTTGACAAGCTTCTTAGATGGCATTCAGGGAGCCAGGCAAGCATATATATCTACAGCAGACAAATACATGATGCATATCCCAGGCCTGTTTTGGTTTTTGAGCTTCAACACCTGCAAAATTGGAATTGAGGTGATTATAGAAATTGGAATTGTCATCGAAACTTTCCCTAGGGATTCTTCAATCTATGGCTATGTTGGAACTAATTTTTCTTACCATCAAATCCTAATCAATACAACACCCCCACATCTATAGGATCCCGGTCACGGCCTGAAAAACCGAATCAGTCGGTCGGTTTCGACCAAAAACTGAAACCAAATCGATAGAATATATATATATATATATATATATATATGTGTGTGTGTGTGTGTGTGTGTGTGTGTGTGTGAAACCGACAGTGGGAGAGAGAATCGGCCGTCCTGATTTTGATCAGTCTGTCAATTTATGACTATTTTTAATATGAAACTCATTTGAAATTTTTAACTCTATTTTTTATGTTAGTTAGGTTAACAAAAAACCAAACTAGAAATAGTAAATACATACTAGATGACTAAAAAATAACTCTACTATATGTCTAATACACATTATAAAGACAAACCAAATTGTCCTTATAAGCACCAATGCACCATACAAATATTACTAAATAAAAGTTTTACAACTAAAAAAGAAAAGATAAAGAAACATTCTTGATTCTTCACTCTTGATGCTTCACTCTTCAATGGTTGTGACATTTGATTGTGCACTCAACTCCATAGAAAAACATAGTTAAAAAGATAGACATATAGTATTAGTGAAGTTTGATGATAAAAAAGATTCAACTTAAATTATAAAAACAATGAATATGGAATGAATATCAAAACATTACCCAATCCCACCAAGAAGTTCTCCACATTATCCATGTATTCTCGAACATCTATTAGTTTCGACTGATGTTTCAACCAATTTTGAGCACAAATAAGAATCCCAATGGTTCTCGGAGCTAATGAACTCTGAAAATGATTAAGTACACATAGAGACACGTATTGGCCATAACAAATGTCTTAAGTTGATCAATTACAATAAAGACATCAAAAAAATGTAACGGCCACATCGTAAATTATTTGTCACGTGCAAAACATACAACAATAACAAAATTAATAATAATAATAGTTAACGATGTGTTTCGCACACCTCTAGACCAGGTTTCTGCAGCTCAGGTCTTTCAAAATGGGTCTCGATCGGTGAGGTACATAGCCCTCAGTAGTGGTTTGGTGTAGCTATACGGTGTTGGTGCATACGTTCATGGCGGTGAACAATATTTAAATACAGAGGAAATAATAAGAGATGAACACACAAATTTACGTGGTTCGGCATGAGAGTTTGGAGATGGGAGATTCTACTATAGTAAGCTTGTTTACAATCTCTCATTGTGTAACACCCCGTTTCTTCTTTCTAATGTAAGCAAATTTCGAGGGCGAAAATTATACAACAGTCTACCCTTCTCTCTAGAGACTGCGAGCTTCTTTATGCGTGTCAAACCTCGATGACATGTTTTAAAAGATACTATGTGATTTCTAAAGTACGCCCAGTGTTTTAAATGCACTGTAAATATTTATATGGGATATTTTCAGTATTATTGAACTAAACTTGATTTTAAATAAGACAATTATAATATTTTTTATGTGCTCCAAAAATATTATAATTGTCGGAAATCATTTTAATATTATTTATTAAAATGATTTTAGTTATTTAAAATATCACGAGATTTAAATTATTTGGAAAACTCTAATTAAATTAAATGGTTTTATTCATTTAAAGATATTAAATAAAACTTCATCATTTTATTAATGATGAAAGAATATTATTTTATAAACTAAAATTTAGTTTAAATAATATTCTACCTTAATTCCTCTCAGTGCTTTTAAATAAGTTAATGTTTACGCATTTTCAAATCAGTATTTTAATTCCCCACCGTTAGATCGTTTTGTAGATCCCAAGATGAATGGACTAGATTAAATACCCAAGCCCCCTCTCTTTCTCCCTCACTTTTCCCTCCCCCCTCTCTCCTCCCTCTCCCTTATGTTGCACGCCTCCCTCTCCCTCCCAACTGATTCTTCCTCCTCCAGCCTAGTGCCGCCGCACGTCGCCTTGCCTCACCGCCACCACCACCGGCGTCCTCTCATGCTGGCAAGCTTCCACCACCAAAGCCAGCCCCCCACAGGCAACCCTTTCTCTCTTCACATGGTAAGCAACCGAAATGGGTAAAACCCATTTATCCTCCTTGTTCCATCGTACGGCCACCCACAGCCACCTAGCACCACCATGAGCTCCCCCTTCCTCCTCCACTTGACTCGAGGCCCATAGCCTCCCTTACACACACGGGTGTTTTCCCCCTCATGCACAGGTTTATCACCCTTGCATTGCCGTACATGGTTACCCAAGCCGCCGCACCACCACCAGAGCTTCCTCTGGCCACCATCAGCCTACCCAAACCACCCATATCCCCGATCTACCCCTCACGCATGCTCACTCTCCCACGGCTCCTCTCCACCCGTTGGCTTAGATTCGCTGCCGTGCCGCCTCCACCTTGCCACCATAGCTCCACCAGCAACACCTTAAGCCTCCCATGGCCAGCCCACGACCAGCCAAGTCCTCCCTCTGTTTTCTCATGTCGAGACCCATGGCCTTAGCTCCTCCACTAGCCGTCGTGTCTCTAACGTCTGCCACCTCGGCACCACCATTCCAGGACCACACCCGACCCTCCTATGCTTAGACTCGCACCTCTAGCCACCTCCAATGGCCAAGACAACCACTGTACACAGCTAGATACGCTGTGTACCGCCCCTCACTGCCACCATGAGGCCACCATGAGTCATTCCAAGACCACACTTAGCTATCTAAATGCCCAAACAACCATTGTACATGGGTTAGCCGCCACGTACGACCCTTATGACATCATTGAATGTGACGATCAGCGAGCAATGCACGGGTTATCCCGTCGATGGTATAACCCTCTATCACTCGTTATTTATGTTAGATGCTGATTGGTTGATTAGGTTGTGGACTGTGCTGTTGGTATTGTGGAGTTCGCTGTATTGTGATGTTCTGTGTAGTGAAGTGTTGGGAGTTGGGAAGTGTGCGGTGCAGTGTTGTGGACTATGCTGTAATGGTGGCGTGGAGTTGGCTTAGAGTCGTGTGGCATGTATGGATGAGAATGAGGATTTAGTGTGGGCTAAGATGCATAGAGGCAGTGATGGGTGTATTGTCTAGAATTGGGATGCGTGATTCCGTCAGTCAGAATCATGCGTTGGAATGTGGTTAGTAAGAAGAGTAAGATGAAGGTCTTAGTGTCTTAATCCTAAGGTGAATTATGGGTTCACCTTAGTGAATGAGCACTAGAAGTAGAACGTCGAGTTTGGAAGAGATAATGACTATAAGTAGATCCCGAAAGTTTTAGCATAGTAAATGGCATGTAAGAGCATGGGATAGAAGGACAATGTTCCAAATGAAGTGTAGTTCTATTTTAAGTTTAGTTGGTTATGCATTAGATAAAGAATGACATCAAGGTTATGTGTATGCATGTAGGTTCCCATCTGACACGCACATGAATGGACTGCATGATATGACAGTAGCATGGAGTCCAGGTAAGTATTGCGTTCATACTCTTCTAGAGTTTTCCTAAATATAAGAAATGAAAATGAAACTCTTTTTCTTTAGTTACGAAGCAAATGACACGAAATATGTTTTACGAAAACGTGCTAAGTGTTCAAAGGTATAAGTATGTACCGCCCCTCCTTGGCAGCCCCTCTTTACGCACCCAAAGTATAAATTGTACACATGTAAATGGATAATTATATGCTGTATCTATTGTTTGTATTTTCTAAGAAAATCAATGTTGAGGCTTATGCCTCGAGGTTTAACTAATGTTTAACGACACGAAGAAAGTATGTTGTTTTAAAAGGTCCCTAAGAACTGACGCTTTTATGGATGCCATGAACTGATGTTTTATGATGCCACGAACTGATGTTTTATGGATGCCATGAAAAGAGGATGTTTAAGCTCATGCTTTTAAAAGACATTTTTCCATGAACAAACTGTTGAATGAAAAGGACTGAACTATAAGAAAGGACTGAAATGAACTAAACGTTTACTGTATGAAAATATGTAACGGCACGAAATATGTTTTACAAAAATGTGCTAAGTGTTTAAAAGTATAAGTATGTACGACCTCTCATTGGCAGCCCCTGTTTACGCACCCAAAGTATTAATTGTACGCATGTAGATGGATGACTATACGATATACCTATTGTATGTATTTTCTAAAGAAAATCAATGTTGAGGCTTGTGCCTCGAGCTTTAACTGATGTTTTAACAACGTGAAGAAAATACGTTGTTTTAAAAGGTCCCTATGAATTGATGCAAACTGATACTTTTATGGATGCCATGAACTGATACTTTTATGGATGCCATGAATTGATGCTTATGGATGCCATGAAAGAGGATGTTCAACCCCATGCTTTAAACGATGCTTTTCCATGAACGAACTGTTAAATGAAAAGAACTAAACTGAAAGAAAGGACTGACATAAAATGAACGTTTACTATATGAAAATACGTAAGGCCACATGAATGAATGAAAAGGGTACCAACGAGTGGGCAGATTGCAATGCCGGGTAAGTAGTACTGAAAGTGCACCCAATCCTGCCCTCTGATTGAAAATGGATTCCCAACCCGTGGTCAAGGGCGGAGTTCGGGTCCAAAGGAAGATCGCTAACCCCAACACACGGGGTGTAATAGTGTGTACCTGCCAATGAAAGTGATAAGAAACGAGGTATGAATGCATGAATGCATCGAATTCTTTAAGAAGTGAAGGCACTGGAGGGAGAAACATTTTATGAAAAGAAATCCCATTTTTAAAGAAAAACTCCATCCAGTGATGTTTTCAAATGAACGCACGTATGCATATAGGCATTTACGTATAATATGTATGGTATGATGAATGCATGAATGAAAACCTATGTTATTATATTTTAATTTTATGAAGTAATGCTTACGAGTCATCGACTCATTTTAGTTTTTATGTATGCCCCTCCCCCCATAGGAACTGAATGAGCAGTACGTGTTAGGACGAACACGGCCCATGGGGAAGAGCATGGAAGTCTAGGCATGCGTTTTAATTGTATGAGAGGCCTTTTATTTTAAAGATTAATGTTTTACGCTGTAAACCTCTTTTATTCTCAAAGCACGTTTTATTTTATAACGTAGAGTCTTGCACCTTGGGTATGGAAGAAAAAAGTTTTAAATCGATCGATAATTCCCGTCGTCCTTTCTAAAATCATTTTATAAAAAGTATTACCAAAAGGACGGGCATTACACATAGCCTCTCATTTCTCACTGTACAATTGGAGCAATAGATCTACATGCTGGAGAAAATATTTTCCCTAACACTTTCAGGTTGAAGAAGAAATCCCAAAAGTCAGAGAAAATGGTAACCAATTCACTTGGTGGAATGGTAAGGGACATCAGCATAGCATTTGCGAGAGGTTAGATCACTTCCTAGCTAATATGCAGTGGAAGTCTCAAAATCTGTTGGCTGAAGTTATCCATGGCTTTGCACCTTACTTTGATCACATTCCTATCATTCTCAAGACTTAGGATGACAGAAGACAAATGGCTTGGCAAAATTTTTTTAAGTTTGAGGCTATTTGGGCTGAAGAACCAGATTGTAAAAAGGTCATTGACCTAGCATGGACAGGAGCTACAGGCCAAAGTGACTTGCCATCTATCATAGACAAAAAAAAAAGCGTTGTGGGGAAAAACTTTATGAGTGGAACAGATTATGTTTTGGCAATGTGAGAATAAATATTGAGCAGGCACGATTGAATTTAAAGAAGCTGCAACAATTAGACCCTTGCTGCTAAAGAAGTGACTCTTTTCGAGCCGCTAGAACCGAGCTTCAGAAGTGGTTAGAAAGGGATGAACTATTATGGAAACAAAGAGCAAAAGTTATGTGGCTGCAAGCAGGTGATAAAAACACCCATTTTTTCCATAGCAAAGCTTCCCAAAGAAGACAGAAAAATGTTATTAAGGGTGTGAAAGATGCAGCAGGAGAGTGGTAGACTGGAAGTTTAAGAGATCAGATTATCACAGACTATTTCAATCAGTTGTTTAGATCCGCGGGCCAACAAGGCCAGACTGATTTCTTAGAGGTCCTTGTTGGGAGAGTTTCAGATGATATGAACTCTACTTTTACCAAAACCTACATGGCAGCAGAGGTATCACATGCCTTGAAACAAATGAACCCTCTTTCAGCCCTAGGACCCGATGGGATGGCGTCCATTTTCTACCAAAAATTTTGGAGTGTTATAGGTGGGGAGGTGATTGATGCAGTTTTGAAAGCACTCAATTCTCGGCTTTTTCTAGCAGGACTCAACCACACATTCATCACCTTGATTCCAAAAAAGAAAAAATCAGTTGAGGTGGCAGATTATAGACCTATCAGCCTGTGCAATGTCCTTAACAAGATCATCTCAAAGGTCATTGCAAATAGGCTGAAAACCATTTTAGCCGACATGATCTCCTCAACATAGGCTGCTTTTGTCCGTGGCAAGTTAATCACAGACAATGTGTTGGTAGCATACAAAATGGTCCACTTCCTGAGGCAGAAAAGGAAAGGAAAACAAGGTTACATGTCCCTAAAGCTTGATATGAGCAAAGCATACGACCGTGTGGAGTGGAGTTTTCTTGAGAAGGTTATGCTTAAGATGGGGTTTAATAATAAATGGGTAAAGTTGGTGATGCTATGTACAACCTCATTCTCCTTTTCTGTTTTAGTCAATGGGGAACCTAAAGGCCCAATATTCCCATCTCAAGGCCTGCGACAAGGAGATCCTATCTCCCCTTACTTATTCTTGCTATGCACAAAGGGGCTGATTTCTCTCCTTGAGAAAGCTGAGAGATCAAAACAAATCGAATGTTTGTGTATTTGTAGAGGAGCTCCAAGACTAAACCACCTCCTTTTTGTGGACGATAGTGTACTATTTTGTAAGGCCAATCTGGTTACTAATGTACAGATTCAAGTCTCGCTGGACACCTATGAAAAGGCTTCGGGTCAAAAAGTAAACAAAGATAAAACTTCTATGGTGTTTAGGAAAAATGTTCTCTATCAACAACAACAAGAGATCCTTAGTTTTTGGGGGGTAAATCGTCATCAACAATATGAGAGGTACCTTGGCCTCCCTCCTGTGGTAGGTAGAGGAAAAAGAAAGACCTTTTTTAGACCTAAAACAAAAGGTATGGTCCAAACTCCAAGGGCGAAAGGAAAAGGTGTTGTCTCAAGGTGGTAAGGAAATCTTGATAAAAGCAGTGGCTTTGTCTATTCTCTCTTACACTATGAGCTGTTTTAAGCTCCCTTCTACTTTTTGCTTTGAACTTGAAAGTATGATGGCTAGCTTCTGTTGGGGTCAAAAGAAGAACAAGAAGAAAATCCAATGGATTAGCTGGAAGAAAATGTGTGAGACTAAAGGGAATGGTGGGGTGGGTTTCAAGAATTTACAGATTTTTAATATGGCCCTTATTGAGAAGTAGGGCTGGAGAATCATGACTGAACAATAGTCTTTGCTACACCAGATTTTTAAAGCCAAATATTTCCCAAAGCTTAGGTTCCAAGAAGCCAAACTCGGAGCACATCCCTCTTATTTGGAGAGGAATTTGGGAGGCAAAAGAAAACCTGATGAAAGGGTGTAGATGGAGAGTCGGTGATGGGAAATCTATCAATGTGTGATCTGACTACTGGCTGCCACAGCACAAGCTCCTTCCTCAACCTGCTAGCTTCGAAGTTATTCACCAGAATGCTACTGTTGACACTCTAATTGACAGAGATACCAAGTGGTGGGATGTAACAAAGATCCAAAGCCATTTTCCAACTCCTCAAGCAGTAGCTATTTTCAAGATTCTCTTAAGCTCTGACCCTTGTCCTGACCATTTAATCTTGGAGCATGAAAAGAATGGGGATTACAGTGTAAAAAGTGGTTATAGATTTTTCTCTTCACTTGGGACAAATGAACATAGAGAAGAATGCTCAAATGCTCAAATCCAAATAAATTTTTGGCAAAAACTATAGAAAATGAATGTGCCAAACTGAGTTAGGATATTTGGTTGGAGGGCATGTAGAAATGGCTTACCCACCTTGTTGAATCTACAGTCTAGAAAAGTGCTAGTAGAACCTACTTGTAGATGGTGTAAGGAAGCTAAAGAGGATATCACTCATGCACTTTTAAGTTGTCCAACTGTTAGAGATGTGTGGTCCTCTCTATTTCCTCAACTTCCAACAAAGGCTATGAATACTAGCTGGTTTCATTTTGCAATGTATGTGTAGCAAAGAGGCAACAATGGAGAATTAGAGAAGTTGTTCTTAATAGCTTGGGGAATGTGGCACAGGAGGAACCAGATGATCCATGAAGACGTGGTCATACCTGCTTTACAAGCTGCAGAAACGGCTCTATCCTCCCACAAGGCTCACCTGCAGGTTCTTGCTTCTTAAGGTCCTAGGAAAGCTTGCTGTTGGGAGCCCCCTGAACCTGGAATTCTGAAGCTAAATGTGGATGGGGCTGTGTTTGCAAACCAAAGAAGCACAGGAGTGGGCCTTATTCTCAGAAACACAAAGGCCAAAATCATCTTCTCCGCTAGTAAAAAGGAAAACGAAGTAAATGACCCAATTGAAATAGAGATGCTAGCAATTTTGAGAGGCCCCCAATTTTGCTTTCCCTTTGGAATCTCTCATTTGGTTATTGAAAGTGACTCCTTACTAATGGTGAATGAAGTGCAAAGTGACACCACATCAAGATCCCTCCACGGCAATTTGGTGCAACAGATCAAGCAACTAATGTCAAGACTTCTTTGTTGCTCTATTCAACACAGCAGCCGTTTAGGCAATGGTGCAACCCATGGGTTGGCTAAACTTGCATGGAATATAGATGATTTGATAACTTGGTGGGGCTCTTATCCCGAATGTATTGCACAAGTTATTTGGTCAGATTCTATGTTATAATCGTTTCTTATTAATGAAAGAAGTTTCTATTATAAAATATATATATATATATATATAATAAGGTTGGTAGGCAAGAACCTTGGTTGGATCAAGTATAGGCTAGTTATAATTAGTATTATTAACTAAGTTGTACTTGTTTATTTTATACCGTTTTAGTGACTACATTTATAGTATTGTAAGAGTACCCATTTACTACTATCATTTGTATATTTCTTATTAGTATTAAGGTTTTATTCAGCACCAAAGAAAATTATTGATCCATCGGAGATGAAATATTAAATTGAATGAATTTTCAAGTCTTGAAAAGACACAACATTTCTCCTAACACATAGAAAGACCTTATATATATTAAGAACCCCAACATTTCTCCTCACATCCCAGCGCAAGGTGAAAAATGACTTTCTACCTAATGGTAAGCAAGCTAGAAAAGCCGTCTAACGCGCGAAGGCAAGAATGAGGAGCTAAACAGGCTGGTTGCTTGGACAAGAAAAAGAGTTACTTGTCCAAGGCGCATAACGGTCGAGGAAGGACTGGGGCAAATATGGGTGCTTTCTGAAACAACACGGAAATGCTCAGAAGGTGGTAGTGTCATACGCAGAAGTTCACACTCTATCTCTAGCTAAAGAGTCACATCTGGAGTGAGTCTACAAAAATGATTACGACTCGGCAGATCAATCTAAGCCGGGCAAATAACATTGGCAAGCAGTACAACAAATACTGAGATACATACAAGGCAACAAAATATATAAAATTATGTTTTAGAATCTGTAATTTAGAATTAATTGGTTATAATGATGCTGGTTTTGGAAATGATGTAAATGATATATTTTTTATTATTTGGTGGAATGATTGTTTCTTGATTAAGTAAGAAATAAGGTTGTGTTGCAAAATCCATAATGGAATCTGAGCACATTGCATGTGGCACAACTATTAGTAATCTGGTTTGGATAAAACAATACTTTATTGAAAGTGGAGCATAAAACTCAAAAGGAGCACACTCATGTGCGTTATCTAAAATAAAGAGGGGAACTTGACGTCAAATTTATTCCCTCAATTGAGATGGTAGTACATCCTATGATCAGGGATTGTCTCTAGAAAAATTCAGAGAGCATGTAGTTGATATATGGTCGAGATACACATAGGTGATCAGGTGGCCACGTGGTTAAAAGACATAACTGAAAAGAATCTAGGGACGCGTAGATAAATAAGATTGTGTAATCCTACCTAAGAATAAAATTTGTCATTTGTAAGGTAGGAGACACTAAGGTATATGATCGCGTATGGTAGGCATAAGGTAGGCATAAGGTAGGCATTTTATGCACCATATTTTTTTAGTAATATATATGATCGCGTATTATAGAGTAACTGATAAGATAATTGATAAAAACTTCAAGAATAGTCTTAAGTAATTGATAAAGTCAACTGGTAGTTGTCAAGCTCACAGCTCATGTAGGGACTCCAAAGTGGTCAAAGCCTGAGGTTGGTTCCTTTAAAGTCAACTGGGATGCAGCTGTAAATCAAAATGAAGGACATATAGGAATTGGAGTGCTCATTAGAGATCACCAAGGTTTCTTTATTGGAAGCCTATAGGCACACAGATCCTTCAAAGGATCCCCTTTCAATGCTGAAGCCTATGGCATACTCCTAGCAGCAGTTTTTTGCAAAGAGTTTGGCATAACACACTGTTTGTTGGAGGGGGATTCAAATCAAGTAGTGAATTTAATGAATCATCACACAAAGAACTGGAGTTTGGGTGGCTGCCTGGTGGAAGATGCAAGGGTGGTACTTAATTCCTTTGCTTGTTGGTCAGTGGCTCATACATGCCGAGAAACTAACATGGCAGCACATCACCTAGCAAAATCTGCTCTTGAATCCACAGAGGATCTATATGATCTTGAAACATGCCCCTCATGTATCTTACCTATTGTCACAAAAGAAATGAGGTAGTTGTATTACTCGATTTCTGATTATGAATTGATGTAATTGGCACTTATGTTTAATGAGATCAGTTTCTTTTATCAAAAATTAAAAAAAAAAAGTAATTGATAAATGTCCGATGCATGTAAATGTACGGTTTAGATATTCTGCTAAAGTCATTAATTGTAGCCGGTCATTTTGCTAGCTAGCCACGGATAATTGATGTCTTTCCCTAATATATAGTGAAATGAAGTCGCTCTAATTTGTTTTCAACGGAGGACATGATAAAGAGTACGGTTAGATAATGAAATGACAAAAGCGTGCCAACGTAGGGCCTTGTCATAATCTGACCCTGATCTGCAGGTGATACAAGTGAGAGTTGACGTGTGACAAACTTCTCATTAGTACCAAGATAAACATGTTCAACTATATTCGTTATGCTTCTGTATTCAAGTACAAGATAAAAATGTATGGGTGCAAGATAACACAATAACAATATGCACCCCCACTATATAGTATACTCAAACTCTCTCATGGTCATGACGATTTTCCCCAGGAGTACTGATGCTTAGGGATGTATGGATCAGGGACACATTTTTTTGGTTACAACCGACAAGTGTGTCTCGTTAACCAATGTCATTGAGTTTATAAATAAGAATCCTTGTGCAAATGTTTAAATTAACACTTTTACATCCCTTTGATTAACATCTCGTGAGACCAATACCCTAACAGAAATTCACCGTATTTGATTCTTATTTTTCCTTCATATACAACCTAAAGTACTACTCGACTTGACACAATTTCGACTTTGGCACAACATGGCATTTAAAGGACTGTTATTCTCACTATAACGAAACGCTATATATGACCCCCAACAAGAGATTAAAGGATAATTAGTGCTAATTAATAGGCTGACATGTTTAATTAAATAAATCTAGTTATGATTGAGTCATATATCATTTACGATTGGAATCTGAATTAACATGACTCGGACCATGCATTGGAAGTTTCCGCTGCAATGCATTGCGCAATATTGCTTGTTTTTATTTTATTTTAGCTAATTTTGGGCGGCGGCATATATGCATCATGCATGCCGTATTAATTTTGGGCGGCGGCATATATACATTTATCATTATTAAGCATCATCACTAACAAATCACATTAATATTAACCATAATATTAACATCATAGCGTATGGTATCATCATAGGTCCCCATATGCACTATGAATACCTGCTGGTGATTGTAGTACAACTCATATTGAAACTACGTTATCTGTAGTCTCATTCTCAATGTATTGGAAACATAACATTATCATTATCATCATAACTTTATAACATCATAACATATACACCAACCAGTCTTAGGTGCCATAAAATTTGATTTTGCTCCAGTGTTCTTGAAAAAGAACCCAATCGAACCCCGTTGATTGTTTTTCGTCAATCTAGGGGTCAAACCGAGAATATGAGCCAGCGAGGAAAACACAATCGTAAAATATTTCTCCATCATCCCAAACATCAATTCATAGTGAAGATAAATACACAAATACATAGATTCGATGATAAAAACTTTTATGGAGATAAATACACAATGAATATAAATATACACAAACATCAATAGACAATTTGAAGATAAATACACAATGAAGATAAATACACAAATATCATTGTGTATTTAAACAAATATTGTAAGTTAAAGACAAAAATAAGTTAATTTATATAGAAATTTAACAAAAAAAAATTACCTTCAATCAATATAGTGCTAATGTTTATAGATTTCGTGGATAGAATGAAGGATTATGGAGAGAAAAGTGGAGGATTGTGGAGAAGAGGAGTGGTTTGGGCGCTAGTTGAAGAAGAAGAAATGAGAAAATGAGAGAAATTCGTGGGCGAAGGACTTAAGTATGTTTTAAAACTTATTACAACGACTTTTGTTGTCGTAATAAGTTCTACACATTGAAACAACGTTGTTCTAATTAAAATACAACTTATTACAGCGGCATAAGTTGTCACCTAGGTCGTCGGATGCCGTTCGAACGAATAATTGTGGAGCTTGAACGTGAAAATTCAATGGGTGCCAAAATTTTCCCACTAGCAAAATTTTGGTGGAAGCGTTCGAACTGTTAATTATGGTGTTCGAACGTGAAAATTCAATGAGCGCCAAAATTTTCCCGCAACCAAAAATTTGCCAGCAGCGTTCGAACTCTCTTCTTTATGTATATTACCGGTCGATCATGTTACGTGCAGTCGAACGGTATTATATACCATTCAAACGTAATTGTGGATTCAAATAATACTAATTGTATCTCTTTTAATTGAACTATATTATTATAATTATTTTATTCAACCACATTATTAAATTAGTTTATTAATTCAGTATATATATTGTGATATATAAATATAGTATTAGTATAAGTATATTAGTACATAATATAAGGATAATAACTGCATAGCTATTATAAGTTATGATAACTATACTGATATAAGTTACATATATAATAATATAATACAAAATATAGTTAATAAAAACTATTATAGCTATTACACCGTTACTATTGTAGTTACTATTATAAGTTAATTATACTATAGTTACTATTAAAGGTTATGATAACAATTATAAGTATAGTATAAGTATAGCTATTATATATAAGTTATGATAAGTATACTGATATAATGGGGTTGGGATATCCTTTCCACCTTTGGAGGTGGGGATGGTTTGTTATCTCTGTTTTTTTACATAGAGTGATACTCTCTTATGAGAGTTTCTTGAAGTTAAGATACTGTCCGTCGCAAAAAAATTTGTGTGCGTAGAGACATACAACAGATGTGTAGATGTGCAGTTACTATTATAGTTACTATTATAAGTTAATTATACTATAGTTACTATTAGTAGTTATGATAACTATACTTACAGTATTGTTATACTATAAGGTAACATAAGGAATAGTATATAGTTACTATTAGAAGTATAATATAAGTAATATATTATACTAACTATATAACTATTATAAGTTATAATAACTATAATCCTATAAGTTATATAATAATAATATAACACTAAGTATATTAGTATATTAGTATAAGTTATAATAACTATACTCCTATAAGTTATATAATAATAATATAACACTAAATATATTAGTATATATAGTTACTATACTTATATATAATTACTATATAAGTTAATATAATTACAATATATTAATAAGTACTATATATATAGTCAACAGTATTATATAGCTAGTATAGTATAAGCATTATATATAGTTACTATATACCTAGTAGTAGCATTTATTATACTATATAGTGCATATACGTTCAAACGTTACAATTGAGTGTTCGACCAGGAATTTGGAAGGATATACATTCGAACTACAAACTAACATGTTCGAACGGGACTACACTATAAATGGCCAGCACCGCGAACGGCCTCAATGCCATTCAAACTTTAAAAACCTTCGAACGATAGTCAATACGATGCCATTTTAATGTCGTTTCACCGTCACCGTCAATGCATAATACCACTATCAAAGATGTACATTATTTATTTTTTATTTTTATACTTTTGTTGTTATTTTGCACTATTGTTTAGAAGTTATATAGAACTTATTCTAAGTTTAGATTTACTACTTTAGGGTTGTAAAACACAAGGCTAAAATGGTTCTATGGACATTTTGGCCTTGTGTGTGTTATATTTTGTAGAAGAAATGAAAGGAATCGGTGGATTCCTTTTGTTTCAATGGCCATTGAGTCGTATAAGCCATTGCTGAGCTCAATCCAGTTGTCGTGCGAACATGTACATCACGTTCGAACGGTAAGAACCGAAAAGACTTTATTAAGAACGGAATTTCAACCGTTCGACTGCTTATATAAAACACTATTCGAACGGTAAGATACTATTCGAATGATTAGAACCCAAAAGACTTTCTTGAGAACGGTATCTCAACCATTCAACTGCCTATGTACGACACCGTTTGAACTGTTTGTCAAAGTTCGAACGGTTATAACCCAAAAGCAAAACCCTTCGAACTCTATTTTTAGCGATCGAACGAGTACACACAAAAAACATATTTACATTGTTTTATTAATTATTTAATTTTATGATTGTTTTGTATATTATATTTTGTAACTAATCTTATTAATTTTATTATTTAAATTTCAGGTTGAAATGTCTGCTAGGGGATCAAGGTCAAAGCGTGCCAGACAAGGGGAATTGGGTTCTTCTAGTAGTACGGTCGATACATTGTTAGGCCGTAAGGTTTTACTGGAGTGTCAAGTGAAGATTGACGATTTTCAGGATTCTCTCTTTGAGGGCTGCTCCTTGATATCGATATTCGTGGAGCGGTTGGTCACCAATTTTGACCCATAGGGACGACTCGTTCCAGTTCGTGTCATATATTGATCTGGTCACTGACTTTTATAGAGGGCTTGGTGCCTCCAGTCTGGATGATAATGGCAAATATATTATCGACATATGAGGTATTTCATTCCCGTTCTCGGAATATTTACTTGCCGATTTTATCTCGCACATTTGGAGACTGCATATCCAAATGTGATGCTTATGGAGTCTATAACTGGTGAGGAGAAAGCTGAGGACGAGGGTGCTGACCTTGATAGATTGGATGGCCTCTTGGATGTAGAGGTGAGGGTATTGGTTGTTGGTCCAGATGCTCCTCCTTATAATGGGATGAAGAGTATCAAACAAGTTCATTTATCAGATTTTTTCAAGATTTTGAACTTAATCATCGTCCACAACACTGACCCTCGGCAGTGCAAGACAAAGGTTGGCATGGATAGGGTGAGATTTTTTATATGTCTCGCTCGTAGGATGCCTATCGACCTAGTGGGTTATATATTCACTAGGATACGATCAGATGTTTCATACGTTACGATAGATATTTTGCTGTTCGGCCTCCTGATCACACGATTCCTATTGTTGGTTGGGGTCTTACCTGATGTTGCTAAATGTATTCAGGAGCTGATTGCACCGATCAACACCTCCACCCTGTCATGGAGCATGGGGCACTCGAGACTTCATTTTCGTGCTCCTACTATAGTACCAGTCGATACTCAGACCAGAGATGCACACTTGACTGATCATGGAGTACAGGTCAGTCAAACATCCACGCAGCCCGAGGCATCACACACTATTACTACTGATCAGATTACTGATATAGTGCGTAGGGAGTAGATTGCCTTTGGAGGCTTACGTATAGAGTTCATGGGTGCCATTGATCATGTGTCTCTAACTCAAGAGACGATATCTACTCGATTGACACAGATAGAGGCAAAAATAGATTTTATCGAGGATGTCCTCAAAGAGTTGGGGACATAGTATTTTATTATATATTTTAAAAATCATTTTGTTTTCTGTTTGGTATGGACAATATTTGATGTTTTCTAAGTTTAATTAATTATTCATTATACTTTCTTTTATAAATTGATTATTGATTACTATTATTAATTCTTTAATTGATTAAATGTTTTATTAAATTAGTGTCACCATTCGAACATTAACTTGCCATTAAAAAATGGTGATTTACACGTTCAAACAGTTTTAATGGACATTCGAACGGTACATTAGTTCCTCGCGAACCGCCTGCCAATTTTTTCACAAAGCGCGAATGCCTATTTCCACAAATGGAAAGCATGTATCAGAAGTGTTTTGGGATGAAACCAGAATTCCGTCCTTAAAACTTATATTTTGGGATGATTTTCATTTCGTTCCAAAGAAAAATCGTCTCAAAAATCCAAAATTGTTGTAGTGTATGCATCAAAGTCTACAGTTCTGCGGAGTAGAACCGCAGGTGGGGACACTATAGTGAGATTTTGCAAAATCTCAATAAGTAAAACCATAGATTAACACCCAAAAATACAAGCATGGGAACATATGGAAATTTCTCAACAATGGAAAATTAGAGATTTTTAGCATTTACCAAAAATATACAAAACATCAATTTCCTTCCCAACTTTTTACAGAAAAGGCCACACAACTCAAAAACACGTTTTTTGTTTTGAAAGCATTCATTTTATTAAGGTATGCACTAGGGGAGACCCCAAGGGACAACTCGCACACTTTGGCTCACTTCGTCGGTGACAACCAAGCACATGATTTCATAACGATCGAGCGATGTCTAACTCCGTGCCTGGCGTATAAGTGACCAGGTACCCTCTAACCTCCACCAGAAGAGAGACCACAGAGTCGGCATGAGAGCATTACCGTCTCATCTAAGCATGTTGCCACCTGGCAAAATCTTAGGGGACATCGCTTAGTTTTATACGCTCACGAGTGACCAGAGGAGGTCTACCGAGATAATGCCCCATATCGGCTTGGGGTTGTGATAGACACACACACCTCACTCCTCCCTTCCTCTCATGCGACAACTTTTGACAAAAAACTATGGGCTAGTTTTGCCCCTAGTTTTGGCTTCAAAGTGTCTTTTACACACCTCCTATCACTCCTTACATTTGTTACTTTTCAAACCTTTTTCTTGGAGAGAAAATCAGGGGAGCTCTTGAACAACTTTTCTGGCTTACGTTGCCCCCTTTTTTTGAAGTTGTTGTAAGTGTTTTCTCCTGAAGTTCACATAATTTGTTCCTCTTCGAGTCTAGTTCGTATTTGAATATTTTGTGTTAAATTTCATGGTCATTGGATTGGTGAAAAGTTGGTTTAATCATGAAGAGTTTATTATGGCCGATAGTTTGGTCAGTGTGTGATATTTTGATGATTTTGACCAAGTTGTTGGCAAGATCTTGATCTGATTTGTTTATTGATTATAGTTAAAATGTTGATATATACATTTGATGAAGATTTGTTGCATGTAATAAGCTTCTTATGAGACTTTTACTAAGATCTAAAAAGTTGAAAACTGGGAAGTTAAAAACATATTCTACTTTGATTAGGCTTGAATCTTTTGTAGTGAAAGCGTGCTCCAATGGCTTGAATATTTACATATGATATTTCTAGAAATTTGATTTACATGTAATGATATGAAGATGATGTTGTAGTTTATAATATGCCGAAGGATTTTGTATACAAATTTTTTTTGAAAGTTTCGCTCTGATATTTTGTCACAAGTTTTGTTTCTACATTCTGAAAGCACATTCTGATTCTACATTCTAAAAATAAATAATGTTTTGTTCTACATTCTGAACTTTGTAAATGCTTATATTTACATACTAGTATATGCTATCTGCTTACTGAGTTTTTGATAACTCACCCATTTTCTCCTTAATATTTTTCAAATAATTTGGATATGTCAGTTGAGTATCAAGATTATGGAGCATAGGAGAGATGATTTTTAATCATAATAGATTAAGTATAGAAGGTTTCTTTGAGTATTGGCCTCTTTGTTAAGAAATCTTGTCGTGTTCTGATTACTTGATAGTTTTTGGGATGTTGATTATATTGAGGAAACTAGTCTAAAACAAAATGTTTTATATGATATTGAGATTTTGGATTCTATGAATATATTATCAGAATGTGAGTTTAAGTTACAATGAGTAACTCTCCGACTTCTGCGGGACCGGGGCATTACATGTATGATTTAGGTATTCGAATAAAGTCATAAATTGTAGCCAGTCATTTTGCCAGCCACAGATAATTGATGTTGTTCATTAAATATATAGTGAAATGAAGTCGCTCTAATTTGGTATCAACGGGAGGGCATGATTAAGGGTACGATTAGATAATGAAATGACAAAAGTATATGCATGTAGGGCCTTGTCATAATCTGGCGCCGATCTGCAAGTGATATAGGTGAAAGTAGTTGACCTGTGGCAAACTTCTCATTGGTACCAAGGTAAACATGTTCAACTATATTAGTTACTGTTTTTGTGTATTCAAGTGGAAGATAAAATTGTATGGGGTGCATGACCGCACAATAACAATGTGCGCTCCCCACTGTACAGTATACTCAAACTCTCCCATGGCGAAGATTTTCCCTAGGGGTGATGCTTTGGGATGGGACACATTTGTTTGGTTACAACCGCTAGGTGTGTCTTTGGTGTGTCTCTTGTTAACTGTTGCCATTGAGTCTATAAATTAAATTAGAATCTTTGTGCAAATGTTTAAAGGACGGTTATTCTCACTGTAGCGAAACACTAGTATGACCCGAACAAGAGATTAAAGGATAATTAGTGGGAATAGGCTGACATGTTTAATTAAATAAATCTAGTTATGATTGAGTCAATATTTACGATTGGAATCTGAATTAACATGACTCGGACCAAACACTGGAACACGAATTGTTAGGCCTAGTAATGCGTCCAACCCATTTAAGAAAAAGAAAAATCAAGTTTTTAATTCCAAATAGATTAGAAGACTCTTCTCAGTTTTGAGAAAACTCGGGTTTCAGTATGCGCGAAGTTTCCGCTACAAAGCATTGGGCATTGCGCATCGATCGTAATTTTGTTTTTCATTTTATTTTAGTCAATTTTGGGAGGCGGAGACTTTAGCGTGGTAGGTTGATGAATTGAAAACTGTTCGTGGGTAAAAATACAAGCTTTTTACCGCGAGATCACGTTCGCTAGTAAAACTTTGTGGGAAAACAATTTTTTGCGACGAAATAAATTCTTTTTCCGGCGATTAAAATTCGCCGCAAATAAACTTACAGAAATATTTGCTTTTGTGGGTTATTAGTACTTACAGAAATAAACTTAAGTTCTTAAAACCCATTTCCCCCCCACGCCCCGTATTCGTTTCTTCCCCCACCCCATGCTCTTCTTCATTGTGTCATCTCCCCAAGTCGAAAATCCACAGCCTACCTCCCAACTAGGCCACACCGCTGCTGTCAACGTAAAGGACCTCGCACTCATCCCGCTTAGACTATCTGTTGGTGCCTCACACTCATCCCGCTGACTCTGTCTAGCCAATGAGTCTCTGCCCCACAGCCGCACCACCGCCGTCTGGTAAGCTCTCTCCCTCCCTCCTTCCATTTCTCTCACTCTCCCTCTCTGAATTTCATCTTCCACGCCTTAAAACTTAAATTTCTTGTGGTGGGTTGAGATTTGGTGTTTGATTTTACATATGGTTCAGATTTTGTATTTGAAATTTTGGGTAGTTAAAAATTAGGGTTTATGGCTTTTGTTACAATAAGAGGATTGGAGGTGAGTCGACTCGTTTTTTCTTAGAAATCATCATAAAAGAAAGCTTATAAACACAAATGACTAGTAGGGAGAGATAGAGAGACCGAGCAATAGAGGAAAAAACAAACACAACCTTTAGCCAACCAAATCAAAGGTAAACCTTTCTTTGTGATCGACGAGAGCTTGCAAGCTTTGGGACAACTAAGAAAAAAGATCCTCAGATACAGAGAAATGGGAGAGAGATAGGGTAGATTGAAGAATTTTTCAAAAGGGCCAAGCTTACAGCAAAAGGCATATTATTATAGAAAACTTATAGCAAAAGGCAATGGACCAACATAGTCTTTTTGCTAGAAATATTGAATTTATCCTTAAAAGTTTACATAAAACTTCCTTCATGGAATCGGTGTTTGGCATCCATTTCACCCCCAGAGCAGTTGCCTTTGCTCAAGCCCTTATTCTGATTAGTGGGCTATAGTTACTGCTGCATATCAGTTACTGTTCTTTATAGTTACTGTTGCACATTAGTTACATATATGTAGTATATCTATAGTTACTGTTGCTTCTAATGTCTTCTATGTAGTATCTCCTAAAAAGTTTGTTGCTAATGGGGACAGGTGAGCCACTTTTAAAACTTTGAACTTTGATATTATTGGTAATGCTATTCATAATATATACCTGCAGTGGTACTACAATCTTTCTGTGTATGGTTTTGTATTGTTGCTATATGAATTACGTTTTTTGTCAAACTCTTCTTCTTTTCACTTTCCTTGCTTGATAGATGGTTATAATTATAATCATAAACTATTATTACAGTTTATGTCAGGACTTTTTTAAGGACATTGAAAAATGGTTATAACATTACTAGTGATTGCAAATACACCTACACCCTTCACTCATTGTGCTAGAACTCTTGAGGCCTCATCTTGAAGTCTATTTGGACACCCACTGGGAAGCCACTGGGACACCCACTGTGTGTACAGATTTTCCAAACTTTGTTTTAGTGGTTTGAACATGTAGCTCCTAGCTCATATCTTTAGGGTTTGGCTTCATATGTAGCATTACAAGATATTGATAATTAAGTTGAATGATCAAGCTATGTTGATAGAGATTACTTGATCCTAGTAAAATTAGTACTTATGCATTTGTAGTAATTTTTAATGTAGTGCGTTTTGAGAGTAATTGCAATGAAACTTAACTATCTATTTTCCTTTTCCTTTTCATTTTTTTTTGTGTGTATAAGGTGTGGGGTAATCACTGTGACTATGTATAACTTTGGGTCTCCTAGACTTGGTAACAAAAAGTTTTCAGAAGTTTATAACGGGGTAATAAAAATCATCATTTACAATTTTATTATCATAAATCTCCATTTATTTGAAATAATTTTGCATAAATACCTTCACTTTTACCCTATGGCTCTGTATTTCAGGTTATGCTGTATGTTGACATGGACGTTAATGGTGTCCCATTGAAGGTAACTAGGATGAAAAATATCTCAGGATGAACTTATTCAATTCATCATTTGGGTTGCTTGGTCACTTTTCTTTACTTTTAAACATCTTACATTATTGTATTTCCAAGTGCTGTTATTTGCTTTATACTGGTGGTGGCAGTGATAATATCATCTTTTTAGTATAAGAGTTAGAGGGCACGGTTAAATTTATTGTCATCTTTCATTATACGAGTTAGGAGGCAAGGTAAACAGGCTTTATACCTGATTCTCTGCTTTTGATCTATCATTTTCTTATAAAATACATGGCCTGTTCTCATGTATAATTCCTGTGTACTTAGACTTGGCCTTATCTTATGAATAAAACTTCTTGATTACCTTAAAAATAAAAAACCTGGTTCTGTAAAGCTAGCTAATGGGGTATATTGAAAACGCATGAGATCAAACTTGCCCAGCTCCATATAAAATATAATTCTTCTAAGTGTGATCTTTTGTTTCATAGAATATTTATATTTCCAAGCCCATTGTTAGCACCTATGAATCAATTATAGAAAGGAATTCATTAGTATTTTTACCATCATTTTAACCTGGAAACTAGTTATATAACTGAATCCAAATGTGAGATTTTCATTTCCAACGGTTTCCCCCAATGTCCATCTAATATGTTCTCAGGTGTGCCATATAGTCAAGAAACAATTACTTCTAGTATGCTTTTAGATTTTTTTTGTGTTCAATATTGTCACATTTAAACTGTGTAGTTGCATCACCACTTTGATTTGCGACTTAGTTTAGAAAACTTATGCATTTTTTCATTGATTAATTAAATTAAAGGTAGTTTAATTATAAACAAATTTTAATTAAATGTAGTTGTTTGGGTTAGTTATAATCTGTCATTGGTTCGGATATAATAATTATAGCCTCTATCAGACTATTTGTTATGATTATTTTTGGCTCAGTCTTTTTTTTTTTTATTTGACATTTTTTTTTTCTGAAATCTCTTAGCATTTGCCGCGAATGAAACTCGTGGCAAATACCTTTTTTTTGGCTGGAAGTAATTATTTCCCACGATAAAATTTCTTCATAAATAAGTAATTTTGACGAAATACTTTGTGGAAAATATATATTTCCACCATCTAGTACTATTTGTCACGAATTTTATATGTTTTCCCTGCCATTAATGTCGTGGAGAAAAATATTTTTTGTCATAAATTAAACTTTTCGTGGAAAAAGAGACTTACTTCACCAGTTATATGCCACCAAGCTGCCACGGACCAATTTGGTGAGAAAATTTTTTTTGTCACCAAGTATATATTTTTTCTGACCATAGTTCCTCTTGGCAAAAAGTAGTATATGTTGTCTTATAAGTAAACCTTCATCAGATTTATCTTTAAAATTTAATAAAAAGTACATATTTTTTATAAATTCAAAACCTCCCTAGCCATAACTCCATATTGTATTAACCATTGAATTAGTCAAAATAATAATATAATATTATTTTTTTAATAATAATAATATTTTTTTAATATTTTATAATTACACTAACTATATGTTAATTATTAATTTAATTTGATAATTTAAATTATTGTGGCTCAAAATTGGGAAACAATAATTTAAATAAATAAAATAATGGTTATAGAGTGTGAACAGTTAGTCTTCAAATTTGAAGATGAACTTAAATGTATTGTAGCTCAAAGTTAAAAATTTTATTGTATGCTGAATCCAATGCAGTGATTTTAAACACAAATTTATTAATTTTTGAAGATGACACTCATTTGATAAGTCCAATGTCAATTCTCTAGCCTGGCATTGGCCTAGTCTAGTCAAAATTTGGCTAGCTAGTTTAAAAATGGACTGCATTGGAATAGGCAAACATCCAAAACTCTACTTTTGAGCTACAGTAAATCTATATCTTTCTCCAAAATTGACTAGTCACTGTTCATCTCCAAACTATTATTTTACTCTATAATTATTTCCAACAAACCGGTAAGCACCATAATCCTCCATAGTTGGGAAACCATAATTTTAAATAAAAATTAAATTATTAATTAATGTATGAAATGTATTTACAAAATATAAAAAAAAATTAATATATTATTATTAAAATATTATATTATATTATATTATATTATTATTTTGACTTTAATTTAACTAGTTTAATATGAATGACCCTCTCTAAAGATTTTAGCTAAATTCAAAATCTCAAATTTTAGTCAAAATTTAGACTTCGTCATTGCCAATGCTCTGCCCGCGTCGACTTGGTCTTAAAAATGACTAGTTTTCTGTGCTCTACTTGACTTTGTATTTGATACGGAAAAATCCTGGTTCATATAAACCCACTAAAACCAGATACAAACTCATCTATTCCTTTAGGTTGGATTACTTTGGTAGCGGAGGTACGTCTTCAACGCAGTCGAGGCCCTGATAACCCATCAATCTGTACTCTTTTTTTCAGCGGCCACTACCCTCTATATATATTATAAATCTCTCTGTTTACTGGTTTGTATTTTTCACTCCGCATGCAAGTTATCTTTCTAATGAATCTCCAATGAATATCGTTTCTATTCAATTTTTGTTAAGAGAAATTCAGCCTTTGAAAATTTTCTCAAAAGTTTCGAACAACTTCAAAGATCAAAATCTTGTCCAAAGAACGTCCCTAGCTAGCTAATCCTAACTTATATCTCCCTCACCGTGCGTCACTCTTAATGCAGAGCGTTTCGAGACTAACTGGCCTGGCTGGTTGATTCAGGAAGAACAAATAATGCGTCGATCAAGAAGACAGGGCCAGCCTTATCCGTTTCAGGATATGTACCCTCCCCATTCACAGCGTGGCAGTCAGAAAAGTGGGAAGGATGAGCAGCAAGTGGCCCCTAGGCCAGTAGTGCATAACAGTCACAACTCGAGGAATCAGAAAAATCCCATAGGCAATCAGAAAAAGCCACCACGGAAGAGCCGAGACGTTGAGGGGCGAGTGCAAAAGAATAACACCCCGAGTAGTCAGAAAAATCCCAGTACCGGAAATCAGATCAGCCGCCAATCATCCAATGTCACTTATAGTGGCACAACAAAAGCTTTTATCTTGGTTTGTGTGTTTGCTTTTGCCATTTGGATTTATAGATGCAAGAGTTTGATTAGGATTAGGTATTAAGTTCATAAGTTTGAATAGGACTAGGTGATGAAGATGATAGACTTCATCTTATGTTGAGATTTATATTTTGGGTGAATTTAAAATAATTTGACTTTATCTATAACTATTTTGAGTTTATCTAGAAGTTATCACCAAGTCTTTTAGATAAGTGAAGAGTGTGAAAATCGAGTTCCAGGGGTTCTGTAATTATCTAGAAAAGAGTTTGAACGAGAAACTGTCAATGCTAAGAAAATAAGTGTTAACGTCGTGTTTCATATGCCTTTGGGTCAAATTCCAACAAATCGGGTCTTTTGGGCCTGGATTTGCACACATGAAGAAGATAGTGAGAGGGGGGCCTTGGTGAGGCCGGGGAGTCTCCATTGCCTAAGTTAGTATATTTTTTTGGAAGTTTATAAATAAAGTGAGAGTCCAAAAAAAGTTCCTTCGTACTTGGGGGTTACTATTTATACTAGAAGCCTGGGGGGACAGACCGGGCCTGTTTCCGTGGGGTCCATGTCATTTCAACCATTCCTTTTGCCAGTGTCCTTTAATGGCAACGTGGCCTCTACGACGGTCCCATTAATGCAGCGTGTAGTCTGGATTGTGGTGTCATTAATGCGGCGTGGCTTATTGATTTGCTTTACTTTGTATGCATTCTTGGTAGCCCGTCGATGTCCCCCTGTCAGAAGATGAAGGGTGGTTCATTAGTAAATGTGTCTCCCAAGTGTAAAAGGTATCAAGTTGATTCAAGGAAATGTTGAGGTTGCTTTTTAATTCCAGGAAATGTTGTAAGTGTGATGTGAAACAATTAAATGTGTTAAACTAATCTAAATTCTAAAAGGGAAATCAGCTAGAATTATATATGTTCAAAGAAATGTCATGTACCAAATGAAAGACATGCGAAATTCGAATGTATCAATTCAGATTCCTTGAGATATTTGTAGAATGCATCAAAAACAAAAACAATGAATAAAAATCACTTTGTATGCAATTTTTTTGGTGTCTAAGAAGCAAAGGGTCAAACAACTAAGCTGAGGATCCCTTTTTCATGGGGTCTTTTTTTTCAAATAAGTCTCGATTTCCCAATCCCTTCAAACACCTTCTCTGTTGAGAGAAAAGTTCTCGGAAAATCTGAAAATTACATGCAATTTCAATTAACACTAAAGCCTCTTCTAAATTGTTGAACAATCTTTTCGAAATGGACAACGCCAACATGTGTTTTCATTACAATCCAACTATCCATCATGCCATTTGTCAACAATGAGTCAAGGGTCGATGCCTAATTATACATTATTATCTCCTTATCAAAGGGCTCTCCTTACTTTCTGTCTGCCCAGTGTCACAAGTCCCCGTGAGTGGGACACTGTAGGGAGGCATAGGTTGGCATGTCCCATCAGCCACTGTTGCTTGTCTATCCCGTGTGTGGATTGCTTCTAGCATAATTGCCCCTAGGTTGAGTATTTTTGTGAAGGCCCACTAACCCCATTCGGGGATACCTCCTTGGTTCGATCGGGCCTAGCCGAGGAGTCTCACAACCCATTAGCCTTTCGTGGGACCTTGTGGGCTTATGGGGGAAAGGGAAAATCCACTTAGAGTTACCCTTCCAATTCCTATTGAACTAGTCTGATGGGAATTCTTTCCATTATCCTCGGTTTGCCATTTCTTCGCAATTGGGGCTAGGAGGTTGCAAGTTCCCTCAACGTCCACGTGTCGTGTCTTCAGCCTTCAACCAAGCTCGAATAGCCTTTTCATCATTCCACGGCATCTAACAACGGTTCACCTTCAGTCTTTATGGCCACATTTTTTAACAGCTCAACTCCGTATTCAATGGCGTCCTTTCAGTTCCCTCGTCATTAATAGTGTCAAATGGCCCCCTGGTCCATGTCACATCATCCGAGATGCGCTGTGAGAACCGTGTGATTTTGTCAATTTCGTGGGGCACATGTGCTTCTGCTGCCTTGAGATACCAACCGTTGCGTTAGTCTATATAAGGCCTTCCCCCCACTCAGTTGGGGTTTTACTTTGCCCATTCCATTCTCTTCAGAATATCCTGCGTTCTTCCCCTTTTTCTCCCAAACTTTCCTCCGTGTGTTGTTCTTTCCATGCCCTTACTCTTCCTCATCTGCCATCAAATGGCCCATGAGAGTTCCTCCCGCCCTTCCAAGCCTGCTAGATCTTCTGAATCCACTCGTGTTCCTAGGGAACAGGGTGGCTCCGAACTAGAGGTGTACGCTAGTTTTTTATGGCGGTAGGTGGTGACTCCTGGCGAGTTGGAGTCGTTGAAGGAGTCTTATAGCATCCCTCGAGCAGTGGAGCTCGAGGTGCCTCCCCCTAGCAAAGGTACTGTAGATTTCGAGAGCTTTGCCTTCAAGGTGACGGTGTACCCCGCCATGTTTTCTAGCGGCCTCGAGTTGCCTTTCTGCCTCCTTGTGCGTGAAGTGTTGGATCATCTTCATCTGGCGCTTTCCCAGCTCCATCCAAACAGGTGGAGGATTCTTGTGTCGTGCTCCTTCCTCTAGCGTTGAGCGTTGGAGGAGGCGGGGGTTGATTATCCGGACCTTACGGCGTATTATTTCCTCCTCACTCACACTTGCAGCTTCAAGCCAATCCAAGAATTGGTTAGGCTGGAGCCACGATATAATAGAGTGAAGGGGTGGAGTCACCGCTTCTTCTTTCTATCGAGTAAGGGATTGGAATTTCCCGTTGGTCAGGTGGTCCAGTGCGCTTTCCCCGTTCACACCATATGGGGCATTGTAGGCGACGACAAGAGCCTTCTTCCTACTCCCACCCCCAGAGGAGGCGCTCAAGGTCAAATTCATTCGCGCATGACTAGTGCCCATCAGGATGAATTCTTTTCAAAGGCTTTGTTGGTGAGGACAGCCTTCGCCAATACTTGGCCCCTTCGGCCAACTTATGTTCCGACATGGCCTTCCCGATAAGGGAGGTCACTCCTCAGGTCCACAGGCGTCCCCCTAGCCCGTGGGTGGAGGGGAAAGGGAAGAGACCATAGAGTTTGTCCAGGTCGATTTTGAGGATGTCCCCAATCCCCTGAGATGTCCCTCTGCGGCAGTGCTCGTCATTCGGCCGGAGCCATCACCACCGAAGAAGGTGATGGTGATTGCGTTGTGCCTTTGCAGCAAGCCCCCAAGGCTAATATGGAGGTTGTTTGCACAACCCCGCTAGGCCATGTAGGGGCCACAGGCTTTTAGACCAGGGAGGAGCCCAAAGTCACACCTTCGTCTCTAGCCTTCAAAGACGGCGAATGTGGAAGAGGATCTGGATAGGATCAAGACTCACGTTATTTTGAACCCTTGAGGCAATCTGAGGGCTCTAAGTATACGAGAGCCCCCCCCCCAGACCCGACGGAGTCTTGCCGGAGGCAACCCTGCCCGTTGACCATCCACTTTTCTTGACTGTTGTCGACCAACTTCATCAACTGGTCTTGCTCTTTTCTACTATTGTTGTTAGGGCCCCGTCTGTTGATCCTTCGTCTGGTAAGCAGTTCTCAACGTAGAAATCAACTCCGAGATGTTCTGATTCTTGGCGCTCTCTTCGTTGTCACTGCGGCACCCAGGCTCTTCTTGCCATCAGAAGCGGGCCTTCACCTTCCCCAATGTGACTCGTCATATGACTCAATTAATTGCCTCATTACATCCCTATTGATTTTCTTTAGAGGTAACTCCTGGCTTTATCGTCATGTTGTAATGATAGAGATCTTAGTTTGCCACTTCCACCAGGAAAAAGATCTGCTCAGGCTGCGATTTCTTCTTTCAACAGTACTGCATCCCTATTTGCCACTTCCACCATGCGCATGGCCTTGTGGCTTTCTGTTGTAACTTGTTTCTTTCTGCTCTTTGTATGCTTATGGGCTTGTGGCTTTCTGTTGTAACTTGTTGCTTTCTGCTCTTTGTAAGCTTGTGGCTTGTCTTTTCCTTGTAAGGTCGATACTTGTGCCACCTGTTTGTGCTTTGTATATATTTAATTATCAATAAAATTTGAGTTTCACCTTGTTGCTTTCTGTTGTCTCCTACAGTTGTTCGCTTCTAGGGTTCCTTTTCCTTCCTTTTCTCCCTAGTTGGCTTAGGGGGCTTGGCATAAGTGTTAAGGGACTTGCGCTTTGCTGGGGAACGTGCTAGGGTCTAGTGCTTTTGCCCCACCCTGCTTGCGCCAAGTTTGCCTATGATAACCTCGCCATCTGATAATTCTTTGCTCACGCTATTGTCTTTAGTTTTGCTGAAAAGGAGAGAATCGTAATTGTTAGGGTTTGTTGGCCTTTACCCGCTGTTGTTGGCATAGGGGGAGGTCGGGAAGCCTTAGGCTATCCCTTCTTCATGGCCTTCTCAATTTATAATGTGGCCTCATAGTTTGATATTTAGCAGGAAGATAAACAAGTTAGCACAGTTTTCATTTTTAGCTTCACATGTGTGAGACTTTGCAAACTTGGCTCGTTTGGCTAGCGATGCGATGTACTTGCCCCTTTGTGCCATGCTATTGGAGCCCATATCCTTGGCACAATGTTGGGTGGTCGAAGGACTCAACACACACTCCATCGAGAGGGAGGTCGGGATGCCTCAAGCCAAACCCGCCCCTTTAGTACCTCGAGGAGGTAACTTCTTTCAAATGGCTAGGAAGCCAATCTGCTCTTCACTGCAATAGGGGTCAAGGTAGAGTTTCGAGCAGCCTAAAGGCTTGACCTGCTCTCCTTTGCTAGAGGGACGAGGTGGCATTTGGTGCAACACTCTCATGTAGCCCCGTGGGGAGGTAAGCTGTTCGGGCAGTTTGGGACTAGACTCGCTCCCAAGCATTGAAATTGTAGGCAAGGTAAGATTTGGGTTAGGGTAAGCTTTCAGGTCCCTGGGGGGGCTGGTCCTACTCTCCCGAGTGAGGAGGTTGAGCCTCCTGCTCACCTATTGTCCTTCGAGGGGAGGTAGGTTGTTAAGGCAATTTGGGACTGGACCCGCTTTCGTCCGTTGACATTGTAGGGAAAGGTACGATTTTGGTCAGACTGGTGCTGAGCCCACACTTCGTCGTGGTGGAGGTCAGGGTAAGACTTCGGGCCATCGGGGGGGCTGGAACCACACTCCAATGCAGGAAGGGTAGAGCAGTTTGTTGGTTACTCATCCCTCTGGTCCCGTAGGAGCGATGTTGTTCCGGCAGTTTGTCACTGGACCCACTCCCGCCTGTTGATGCTCAGGAGAAAGGTAAGACTTAATCTTCGAGTAGCTGAGGACTGACTCGCACTCCACCACAGGAGGGATAATGTAGCCTTTGGCATACTCATCCCTTTGGTACACTGTGGGGGAGGTAAGTTTGGACAGTGAGGTGCATGGTCCACTCCTTCACCGCTTTAGGGCAAGGAGGTTGAGCCTCCTGCTCACCTATTATCCTTCACGGGGAGGTAGGTTGTTCAAGCAGTTTGGGACTAGACCCGCTCCCGCCTATTGACATCGAAGGGAAGGGTAATTTGGGTTAGGCTGGTGCTGAGTTCACACTCTGTCGTGGCAGAGATCGGGGTAAGTTTTTGGGATAAAGGTAGCCTTTGGCTCTCCGTCGGGTAGTCGAAGGTTGACCCGCACTCCTTCATGAGAGCGATAAAGCAACCTTTGGCGTAACTCGTTCCTTTGGTGCCTCAAGGGGATGTAAGTAATTGATAGAGATTTCGTTGACGGAGAGTACGCTGGTGTAGATGATTTTGATGAAGTGACGAGCCGAGATAGGTGAGACATATTAAGTTCCTGAAAAGTGACATTGAAAAACAACACCTTTCTCATTAGGATTTGTAGTGCCAACATAAAAATGTAAATTTACAAGTGTTAATTTAATCTAGTAATAAAACTTCCTTAGGTGCTCGGCATTCCCAGGGTGTGGGAACTCATTTCCTTGTGAGTCTCGAAGCCTGTAGCAATGTGGGCAGTTGTTGGCGGTGACCACGTAGGGGTCTTACCATCGGCAGCTTTCCCTTTTCTAGTGTGGATGTCCTTGTTTCTTTGAGTACGAGGTCCCCAACTTTGAACGTCCTTGGACGTACTCGTTTGTTGAAGCAACGCTTTGCCCTTCTCTTATTGACGACAGTTCTTGTTTCTGCTTCCAGGCTAACTTCTTCTAGCCAATCAAGCTACTCTTCTAATCGCATATTGTTGGAGTCTTGCTTGAAGTGTTGTATCCTGTAGTTGGGGATCCCAATTTCTACTAGCAGCACATCCTCATGACCATAAGTGAGGGTGAAGGGGGTTTCCCCTGTCAGAGTCCAAATTGTGACCCGATATGCCCACAAGACCCCAGGGAGTTCCTTTGTCCAAGCGCCCTTCCTGTAGTCGAAGCTTTTTTTCAGCACTCCCATTAACATTTTGTTGGTCGCCTCCACTTGTCCATTAGATTGAGGATGGCTCGGGGACAAGTATCGGACCTCAATTTGCAGCTCTCGGCACCCATTACAGCAGTGGTCAGAGTCGAACAGTCTCCAGTTGTTTGATATGATAGTGAGTGAAATGCTGAACCTAAAGACCACTACCTTCCAAATGAAGCAAGTGATGTTGCTCACCGTGACTGTGGCTACTGCCTCGGTTTCGACCCTTTTGGTGAAGTAGTCTACGACCACTACCATAAATTTTACTCCTCCTTTGCCTGGGTGGAGGGGTCCTACTAGGTTAATTCCCCACTAGAAAAAGGGCCATGGTGAGGTAATGGACGTCAGTTCTTCTAGTGGGCAGTAGGGCACCTTGGAGTACTCCTGACACTTCTGGTATTTTCACGCATACTCCTTGGCATCTAGCAAGGCGAGGGGCCAGTAGTACCACGCCCTCATCACTTTCCCTGCTAACACCTTTCCTGCCGAGTGGCTACTGCAGATCCCTACGTGTATTTCTGCAAACACATACTAGGCTTCTTCAGGCAAGATGCACCTAAAGAGAGACATCGAATATCCATTTCGATACAGGGCTCCCTTGATTAGAGTGTAGTGTGCCTCTCGGTTCTTGATCTTTTTGGCTTCTTGTCTATTATCAAGTACCTCGTTGGCGTCCAAGTATTTGACGATGTCCATTGCCCACTCTGGGGCCCCTGGCTGTATCTCTACCACTTCGATTCACATGGCGGGTACTTCGAAAGGTTTGGGTCACCGTTTTTCTGGTAGGGAGGAGTTTAATTGCCCAGATGCCACGCATGCAAAGTTGTATGCTTTCTAATTTCTTGACCTCGGCACTTGCTGGATCTAGAAGTACTTGAAGTGAGAGCACTTGACTTCTACTAGTGCTAGGTATTTCTTCAATTTTTCTATCTTCACTGCTAATTCCCCTCGCCCTTGATTGACCACCACCTACAAGTCGGCTCGCACTTCAACCTCCACAGCACCCAAAGACCTGGTTATTGCCAAACCCGAAAATAATGCCTCATACTAAGTATACAAGAGGCGTATAATGATTTATGTGAAGAAGTGGTCAAGTTGAAAAATCTTAACAGGAAGTTGTACAACAAACTCGTAGCACTGGAGAATGAAAACAATAATCTTTTGGAGGTGCTGAAAATTTCTGAAGTTGAGATCTTGAGATTGAAGACTCAAAATGATGCACTAGACAAAGAGTTGAAGAGTTCTCATGAGTGTCAACAAAAATCAGCAACTCAGAATTTGGATGAGATGTTAAGTAGTCAAAAACTCAGTTGTGATCGTACTGGTTTGGAGTATACAACTTCCCAAGACAAAGATACTCAAGACTCATCATTTGTTGCCACTACCTCTAAGAGTATCTTCTTTGTCAAAGGAAGTCAAGTTTTGTATGCTCCAAAACAATCATCGTGAAAAGCTGCATGTAAGATGAACCTCAAAGAAGCTGAACCAAGGTAAGTTTGGAAATAAACTTGTACCTATTTGTTATTATTGTGGTATTTCTGGTCATATAAGGTCATATTGCTTGAATTTGAGTCAAGTGCAAAAAAATGGAGATGAAAGAAAATGAAAGAGAAAGGTAAAGACACTTGGAAACCGAGTCCAAGAGTTAAGAGACCAAATAAACACCATAAGTGCCAAGGTATGTGAATTGTCTAAATTTTGTCTTGGCAACAAGGATAAAACCACAAAAAGTTGTGATGATGTAAAGCTCGCCTCAAACTCTAAATCAAAGTGGGTGATAAAAAAAGATGACGTGTGATATTAATTGATAGGACCACTTGCATGTTCTTGCATTCCTTGCATATCAATAGTTTAGGACATGCATTTCACATTCTTTTATTAGTTTGCATCTCTTTTTGTTTGGTTTAGTTTAGTTGTCTTCTATTTTTTCTGTTTTTGTTTGGTTTGTTTGAGTTGTCTTCTATTTTCCTGGTTTGTCATATAAACTAAAAATAAAAAATGAAAAAGAAAGAGATCATTTTTGCCTAGCCAAGTCAAGAGTATTTGGACCCTCACACTTCCCGTACTTCGTGTTGGAACATCTCTCTATTCTTTTTGTAGTCTACAATCCAAGTGTAGACCACATGCCTCATTTTGGCAAAGTTAACTTTTAGTGGACTATGAGAATCTTATTTTCCACGTTTTGTTCATTCCATAAAGTCTCATAGATGTTATCTAAAAGGGGGGTCCTAACCTTAAATTGACTAATACTAGTTGAACCTAATACTAAAAGTCAATAGGTATCTTCTTGTCGGACATAAAGGTTGATCCATATAGAAAAAGTCGATGTTTCTTCATTGCAAAAAAAGACAAACACCTTACACGGACCTTGTCCCTTAAGTCCTTATAGAAAAAATCATTGCTCTATTCATTGTAGAAAAAGATGAGCAATAAAATGGTTATATTAAGGGTTGTGCAACATTGTGTTCGGAGTAGATACTCTTTTAAGTATCTAGGCCCTAACATAAAGTTTTGCTTTTGCAGTCAAAGATAACCTATTTGGAAGTATCTATGTGAAAGAAAAAGAAAAAGAAAAGTAAAATAAAACTATATATATTTAAATATTTTATGGTGGTAGTAAGTTGCCTCACTCATACACCCACATAGACTTTGGCCATGATGAATTTGTGGTGTGTCAATCACTTATTTTTTTTGGCTCTTTATTTAAAATAAGAGAGTATGAACCTCTTTCAGTGTTGGTTGTGTGATTGAAACATTGTGCTTGGACACTTGGTATATTTAGGCAAATGAGTTGGCTTCAAAAGAATTAAGTTGCTTAAAACTTTTTTTTACTACTCATTACAAAATAGAGTGTGGGTAAGATTTTTTTGGTATATGGGCATTAATTTTGTACCAGGTCAGTACCAGTTTATTTATTTTTTGAGTCTTGATAAGCATGCACAATTTATATATATATATATATATATATGGGCAATTTTCTGCATTTTTGTGCACATGGGTCTAGAAGGCATGTTTCAATAGGAGTGTTTTTGGTCTAAGTGTTTAAGTCCCAGTGGGACTCAGAGCCTTAGGCTTTTAGGTGTGTGGCACGTTAAGCCACTAAGTGACTTAGCATTTTTTATAGACACTCACCCCAACCCCCCGATACTTCCTCTTATCTCACTCACGACTCTTCACAATTTGTGCCCTAGCCAGCTACTACTCTTCGAGAGTCATGAGCTTTAGGGTCCATTCAGTCTCTACAACAAAGTTTATCTTGTCTCTACATGAGAGAGCTGCGCAGTAAGTACAATCTCCTCTTCTTTCTAAGATCTAGGGTTTGGCAAACACCAGTTTGGGGATTTTTTATTTGCCGTGATTTGAGACTTGAGACTTTGATGGTTTTCATGGTTGGAGTGTGAAGAAGTAGATTATGTGAAGTAGGTCTGTTTTTGTTCATGTATTGAGGAAGGAGTTTTGGTAGCTAATGCTTTATACACTTCGGTTTTCATGTTATGCCTACCAAGTGTTTGATTTTTTGTCTCAACCAAATTTTCTCATGCATTTGTCAATTTCTTTACATGCATTCATGTTCATTCATCAGAATAATCCCATTGCATTGTATAGTTGAGGTTCTTAGTTGTGGGAGGGTCTTCTCAAGAATTTTATTCTCATATTCCCACATGGTAGTCAACATTGGCCTGATTCTAACGACGAGGAGGGTTGAGCCTTTTCAAATTAGTGACAAGGAGGAGTTAGAGGAGTTTTAGGGAGCAAATTGTAACGCCCCGTTTCCGAGGGTCCTGAGAGTTAACTCATGTCACCTAAAAATATTTTTCCATCCACATAGTACATACTCTAATTTTTCTCTATCTCACAAAATACTCATTAATTCACATCAAATACTCCAGTATAATTATTCTAAAACAATACAAAGTCTTAATATAAACATCAACATCCCAATAAATCACATCATCAGAGCACAACAAGCTTAATGAATGAAAATCGTCAATATCCATATAAACCTTCTATGCTTAAACCATCATTCTTAACTCCTCTCACCCATGCTCCATATTCTTGATCCTCAGTTGGACTATTCAAATCATCTGAAAAATATTGTGGAGATAAGGGGTAAGATATCAATAACTCAGTAAGCAAAGAATATATACTAGTATGTAAACATGAGCCTTTTCAGAAAGTTTAGTATGCAGAAACAAAACATTTCATTTTTATATGCAGATCTAAAAAACGTGTTATCAGAAAATCAGAGTGACTTTTCAAACTTTTCATACTAAAAAATTAACTATTCATATTTAAAGACACTTTCCATATTCAAAGACCATTTTCATATTCAAAAAATCAACTGTTTAAATTCAAAAGTTCGTTTCATAATCAAAGACCTTTTTGGTATCAAAAACCATTTTCATATTCAAAAACTAACTGTTCATATTTAAATATCCATTTCATATTCAAAAACGTTTTGGCATAACATAACTGAACATCTTCATCTTATCATATCATGTTATATCGTATCATATCATATACCATGTTTAAACCCCGTGGTAGGGTTGTGCTATCCCTGGTGGCCAAACTAGGCAATATCATATGGTGAAACTTCCCCTTTTTCAATCTCGGGCCCCGAGTGTGCACACAGAAACGAACACGTAAAAGATCACTTTGTTTCCAAAGTGGGTGCACTCATATCATATCATATCATGTTGGTACCAACCATATCACGTGAACCAGTATCATCATTTCAGAATCAGATTCAGAATAGATAAGTATGCCAAATTTTTATCATATCCATATCATATCAAAACACTTGCGAAACATATTCATATCATTTCCATTTGATCAAAAATAGATCCAAATCATTTCATATCACATGCATAAAAATCTCAATGATATCATATTCGATCTTTTTCATATTTCAGAAACATGTCAAATATTGATCATGTCTACTCTATTCATGTCAAAAACATTTCTTTTCTCTTTCATACATATCTCATCTCATGAGTGAATGCAAAACATATATTGAGGTTGTTTTTCACATTTTCTTTTTCAAATAACATGCACATTTTTTTACAAACCAACCTCAGTTCATTTTTTTTATGCAAATCTAGCATAGAAACCCCGCTTATTTGGACTTCTTCGCTTTTTAAAATTTCCTCATAACAGTACTGTGCGAAAATCAATCGTCACCTATAAAATAGTCATGTAATTTCCTTAAATTTCCGATTGAATATACATTTTGTAATTAAAACCTAAGATATAAAATTTAATACTTTTCCTCAATATCTACCCTTCCTCAAAACCCTAAAAATATCGTCACTCTAAAAAACTAATTGATTCCCACCTAATTTCTCCAATCCTACTATGGCCCGAGATAAGTTCACGTCCAACCATAAATATATTAAAGTTCAAACTTTGGCTTGAAAACTCGAAGGGCATAAACGTACTTTCGTAAAAAATTTATGTTCTAACCATACGGGACAATGTTACTACTTCCTATTTTGGAAACCAAAACCGAACTAGCAAAGGGTGGTAGGGCTAGGACCTACCGAAAGGACGAGCGGCGGTGCTGGGCGAGAGGAAGACGGTGTTGAGGGCGACAGAAGGTCACTGAGAGAGAGAAAGAGATGAGTGAGAGAGAGAGAGAGAGAGAGAGAGAGAGAGACAAAGTCATGATAGACGGAGTGAAACACGACGTGTGCATGGAGGTGCTACCGAGAGAGAGAGAGAGAGCAGTGGTTGGGGTAGAGGGTTGCAGATCAGTGGCTATGGTGGTTCTGATTCATGGCCATGAACGAAGGTGGGGTGGTGGCTGTGGTTCACGGTGCCTTCCAAGGATGCTCTGTTTTTGGGAGATAAAACAGAGACTCAACGAGCTGACTTCATGAAGAGGATGGTGGCGCACGATGGTTTGGTTGAGCAGATGGGCACTCACGGTGGTGGTGCAGGGACGACACTGTGGGGGTGGTGCGCTATTTGCAAGGAGGAGTTGCTCACTATGACTTTGTATGGCAGCACAATGGCGTCACAAAAAATAAAACCGTGTTGCGTTACGGCTTGGGGTGCGTTTACGTGACCAAGGCAGACAAGTTCTCCGTAGTGGGCTATCTTTCGGTGTTGGTGGTTTGCGGTGGAGGTTTATGGTGGTTAGAGATTTAGTTCTAGATATTTTTTAGAGCACTTTCCAATGCATATTTTGGTGAGGAAATTCCTTAGAGAATTTTCATGTTGTTTCTCTCAAAGAATGTGTTTGTGCTCCATGTTGGAGATTGACTAATCGTGTTCAACCACTGGAGTTCCTGTAAAGAAGTCAATATTTGAAGATCGTCAGAGGTTCAGGCTGCTACTGTAGTAGAGGCAAACGGGTCACTTGTTGAGTCAAGTAAGAGAGTCAATTAGCAAATGTTTTGTAATTGAGATTTACTTGTACATGATTTTCAAACGAATAATTGACTTTTCTGAGTTTGGTTATCCCGTATGGCTTTATTTTTGAAGAGTTCTTTAAAGGGTTTCCCTTCGTAACCAAGTTTGTGTTATGCAATTTATTTACTTTATATTTTTTGATTAATTATTAAATAATTGTATTATTGGCGACTAACTAATTTGTTGAGTGAATTGGTTGATATTTCCGTTAATATACAGGGACATTTGGGTAATTTTAGGATTACTAAAAGATTTTGATATAGATGGTGATCATGGACAATAACATGCATCATAAGAGTGGCAAGACCCAAAAATAATACTAATTAATGTACCCATCCTAAGATTGCATGTAATGAGACCGTATCCTCTGTTGTTTCCTTGGATTAATCCTAGCTAGCTTCCTCACAATGCTCGGACCCTTCCCTATTTTTCGGACTTCCAATGAAAATTTATGTCCTCCCATCGCGTAATTGAATGGTTATAATATATAGCCTTTGTTCAAACGGCCTCCTCGTGTCCATCTCAAAATGAAATAAAATGCTACGCGTTTAGTTTGGTGATGAGTTTATTTGGATTAATTATTCTTTTATGAACCTTTGATTGTTATTTATTTTTAAAAAATTTTTAGAAAAAAACTAAAGGTTGATAGATAATTTCACCTTATGATCCAATCTCATTACTCAATTTTCTTGCCAAGAATTTGAAAAAAAATAAAGCAAAAATCTATAGTATAAAACACTTCCAGGGGATCCGTTATTACGTGTAATTATAAATGTAACGCCCAGTCCCCGGAGGTCTGGAGAGTTATCTCTTGTAACCTAACTCCATCTTCCATAACATTGTTATATACTCCAATATTTCCAGAAAGTACAAATCCATTTATTCAAACAAAAAAATATATGTTCCTCCACCGCGGCACCAAATAAATAACTCAATGAAATTATTTAAAAACTCCATAAATATTTAGAAATATCCATGACTCCAAATATCAAATAACATAAAATCATAAACCTACTAAATAAGACTCTCCAATAAACTTGTATCCTCTGACACTTATTCCTCTATGATCATCAAACCTTACTCTTGACTTCCAGTTGAGGCAGCAAAATTATCTGAAAAATATTGTGAAGATAAAGGGTGAGTTATCAACAACTTAGTAAGTAGAGAAGATATACCATACCGTGTGTTTTATCAAGTCTAATGCTGTGCGTTTTATTTGGTGTAATGTGTCAGAGTCAGTTGAGTTTGTTAGGGAATATATGCGTCTAAGAGGAAGGAGTGAAAATCATCTGGCATTTTGGAATTATCTGGAACTTGTATGGAGGTTGGGAGGCCCTCGAAGCACTCCCATGGCTAGTGGAATTTACTGCTTTCTCTCCTTTCCATTTCATCAAACAGCTTATCTACACTTTCCCATTCACACGCAAAGCACCATTTCTACTTTGATTATGCTTCCTGTTGACATCCATATCACATTTCTATTCCATTACGTTCATCTTATCCATTCCAAATCCCAAATTTATGTTAAGATACATTGAGATTCATAACAAATTGGTACTAGAGCCAAGTTATGAATCTGTGTGTTTATGGGGCTTATCTATGACACCTTTTCCTTTGAGGGGAGTAATAAGGTCTTACAAGCTGCTGTATGTACTGGTAAGGGACTTTTATTGCAGCTATTGGGGCAAGATAGTGGGGTTCCGCAAGGGCACATTGACCAGGATATTGCCAAATTACTGAACCAGTTTGCTGAGATCTTTGAGGAGCCTAAGGGTCTTCCTCCTAAGAGGGCTCATGACCACATAATTACACTACAAGAAGGGGCAGCACTTGTGTCCATTCAGCCCTATCGCTACCCTCATTACCAAAAGTCTGAAATCAAAAATATTGTGAGAGACCAACTGCAATCCGAGGTTATTAAGCCTAGCACAAGCCATTTTTCTTCGCTAGTCTTATTAGTCCGTAAAGCGGATGGTAGTTGGAGATTGTGTGTCGACTATAGGGCACTCAATAGCATGACGATAAAAGATACATTTCCAATACCGGTCATCGATGAACTCCTTGATGAGCTGAACGGGGCCATGATTTTCTCAAAGCTGGACTTACGATCTGGTTAGCACCAGATAAGAGTTATTCCTGAAGATACAACAAAGACAGCTTTTCGTACCCATGAGGGACATTACGAATTCTTAGTAATGCCCTTCGGATTAACCAACGCCCTGGCTACTTTTCAAGGGTTAATGAACGAAGTGTTTAGGCCCTTTTTATGGAAGTTCATCTTAGTTTTTTTTTTATGATATACTCGTCTACAGCAACAGCTGTGCTGTACATTTGAGCCATTTACAACAAGTACTGCACGTACTTAGAGACCATCAGCTTTATACCAAAATGTCTAAATGTAGCATTGGGTTTTTGGAGGTTAATTATTTGGGCCATGTGGTGTCAGGACAAGGGGTGCAGGCTGATTATTCTAAGGTCCAATCTATGCTAGAGTGGCCACTACTTACCAGCCCTAAATCCTTGCTAAGATTCCTTGGTTTAACAGGTTGTTACCTCAAGTTCATCAGGCACAGCAGCCCCCCTTACTGCCCTTTTGCGGAAAAATTGTTTCAAGTGGACGAGTGAAGGTACACGGGCTTTTTAGGCCCTTAAAACTGCAGTTGCACACCCACTAGTTTTATGCTTACCGGATTTTTCTAAGGCTTTCACAATTGAGCGTGACGAAAGTGGCATTGGCATTGGGGCTATTTTGATGCAAGAGGGACATCCGATTGCATTTATGAGTAAAGCTTTGAAGGGTAAGGCACTCATATTATCTACTTATGAACGAGAATTGTTGGCTTTGGTCTCGGCTATTCAGAGGTGGCGACCATACTTGTCGGGTCAGTCCTTTATTATTAAAACTGACCAACAAGCTCTCAAGTATTTGCTTGAGCAGAAAGTAGGGATGGTGACACAACAAAAATGGATAACCAAGCTTCCAGGCTACGACTTCTCTATATAGTACAAATTGGGAAAAGAAAATAAAGTGGCTGACGAGCTGTCCAGGAAGTTTGAAACTGAAGGAATCGAGGACGGGTATTTAGCTCTAATAACTTTTCCTACTCCCAATAGGATTGATGAAGTAAAAGCTTCATATTCCTCTTCCTTAGAGATATTTGAAATCCTCCAAAAGTTGCAAACAGGGGCTAAAGTGCCTAAGGGCTATTCTCTTCAACAGGGCTTAATTGTAAAGAAAGGGCGGCTTGTTATTGTACCACAGTCTCATTTCAAACAAAAGGTGCTAGAGTATATCCATTCGGATCCCCAAGCTGGGCATAATGGTTATTTGAAGACATATAAGCGTGCAAAAAGGGATTTCTTTTGGCACGGCATGAAACGAGACATAAAACAAAAGGTGCAGGAGTGCCAAATTTGCCAAACTACTAAAGGGGAAACAATGCTACCTCCTAGACTCTTACAACCCCTCTCCATACCAACTCAAGCCTGGACAAATATTTCCCTTGATTTTGTCAAAGGATTGCCCCGATCCCAAGGGTTTGATGTTATATTTGTTGTGGTGGATCGTTATACAAAATATGGTCATTTCATTCCATTGGCCCACCCTTATACAGCAGCAGTAGTATCACAAGCATTCTTAGATGGAGTTTTCAAACTCCATGGGTTTCCTAAAACAATAGTCTCAGATAGGGACTCAGTGTTTCTAAGCTCTTTTTGGAAACATCTTTTCTCACTACAAGGGTCATCCTTACACTACAGCTCTGCCTACCACCCGAAATTAGATGGTCAAAGAGAGTCACTCAAGAAATGTCTCGAGGGCTATTTATGTGCTTACAATGGACTCAAACCCAAACAATGGAGTAAATGGCTGAGCTTAGCAAAATGGATTTATAATAGCTCTTACCATACGAGCTCCAAGATGTCCCCTTTTGAAGCTCTTTAAGGTATCCCCCCCTAAGCTGATGGCGTATGTTCCAGGAACATCATCCACTAATGTCGTGGACCACCTATTGAAATCAAGAGAGCAAATCAAGAACTTGTTGAAGGAAAATTTGGAATGGGCTCAAGACCGCATGAAGTGGTACGTTGATAGGAAGAGGACAAAGACATCATTTGTAGAAGGGGATTGGGTGTTTTTACGCCTACAACCTTACTGTAAAAAATCAGTGGCAATGCGCCATAACACGAAGCTCTCTCCCAAATTTTATGGGCCTTTCCTGGTCCTTAAGAAGATCGGCACTGTCAACTACTGGCTAGCTCTCCCAGTGTTCCACGTCTCATGTGGACAAAGATGGGTCTTTTCTTCATGAGCCAGAAATGATTGTGGATCGCCATCTGAGTCGCCAAGGCCACAGGGCCATTACCGAGGTTCTCGTCAAATGGGTGGGAGCTTCGTCAGAGGACAATAGTTGGGAGAAGTTATGGAAGCTGCAGGAGCTTTACCCACACCTTATGGGCAAGGTTCTCTAATGGGGGGGAGTGTTATGGACAGCAAGAAAGATGATGCCTAGAGGGACTTCGGGTAGAGATGAAGGTAGAAGACGAAGACTTTGTGTTCTGGAAGGCAAGTGTTTGAATAAAGCCAAACTCCAAACGGCACCGTTTATTTCCCTTTTATGTTATGCTATGCATTTTATCCTTTTCATGTAATTTCCATACTGTGTGTTTTATCTAGTCTAATGTTGTGCGTTTGAATTGGTGTAATGTGGCAGAGTCAGTTGAGTTTGTTAGGGAATATATACGTCTGAGAGGAAGGATTGAAACTCATCTGGCATTTTGTAATTATCTGGAACTTGTATGGAGGTTGGAGGCCCTCGAAGCACTCCCGTGGCTAGTGGAATTTACTGCATTCTCTCCTTTCCATTTCATCAAATAGCTTATCTACACTTTCCCATTCACATGCAGAGCACCATTTCTACTTTGATTAAGCTTCCTGTTGAAATCCATATCACATTTCTATTCCATTATGTTCATCTCATCCATTCCAAATCCCAAATTTACGTTAAGATACATTGAGATTCATAACATGAGTGCGGCGGCAGGGCACTAGGTGAGAGAGAAAATGATGAGAGAGAGGGAGATAATGTGAGAGAAGAGACAACGGCTTACAGCTTACGGCTTACGGTGAGCAGTCAAGACAATGGGTGGCAGCTTCCGTCACTGGCAGCGTTTGAAAATATTCTAAGGAGCATAAACAAGGGCCCGTGCAGTGGAGGTGTGGCAGAAACGGGGTTGTCGGCGTGGAAGTGGCTTGCTCTGTTTTTAGGAAAGCATGGGCTTCTTTGGTGTTGAAGAGGTATAGTTTTACGATTGTCGTGTGGTGCAGCCTTGGTGGCTGAAGGGAGGGATGCATCGTAGTGACTAGGTGGTGCGACTGGGTGGCCCGTGGCTGAGCTGGGGAGGGGGGTGGGTGGTGTTGCGTTGCTGGGCTTCGCACGGGAAGGATGTTCCCGATGGCAAATGACTGATGTTGTTGTTCTTCCATGGTGGTTGAACGTGGAGTTTTGCGGGTTGTGTGGTTTCTTAGGTGCGGTGGTGAAAGGCAGCATTGTGGAGGATCTTGGCACTTTGGGGTGGTTTGTGGAGGTGTAGTAGGCTAGCGGCAGCAATGTGGAGGAGGTGCTGCTTCACTACAACTTAGGCGACGACCCCCTAGCTTAGGTTGAAGATGATCACTATGTGCATGAGGGGTTGTGCCGTGTGCGTGAAGTGTGTAACGCATATATATAGAAAGAAACTAATAAAAACCCTTGAGAAACAAATGGTAGAAAAACTGTCATGAATGTATATCTCCTATGCAAGTAGTTGTCGGGAATGTCGTAGGGATAGGAACGTGCATGCCATGGAGAAAACTAATGTCAAGTGTAACCCTAGTTGAGGGAGGTTCTCCGTGCATGAGATGATGCCTAAATAGCCTAGGAAGAAAAATAGGAAAAAAATCGTGCATGGCATAATCTCACTGGCTTGGGCTTTAGTGCTCGTTTCAAAGTATTAAGGCCTTGACTTACTAGTCTAATTCGTTCCATAACTAATTCGGGCTCGATACCAAATAAAATAAAAAAAATCCCACTTATCCATAAAAAATATTAACCGAAAATAATCTAAATATCAAGCCCAAAAAAAGTCCATATTCCATCAATACAAATTTTGGACCCGTAACCTATTTCCAAACTCATTCAAACCCAAGTGGACTTTTTATCCATATTAAAAAAAAAATTCGAACACGAGTTTCATGCTAGGCCTGGGTGTTACAATAAATCTCCTAATTAGGTAGTAATACATGATGACTCTCTTGCCCAAGTCCTTCCTGCCTTCTCATGACCAAACATATATATTTCTTGAAAAATATTTTAGAAAAAAATAATGATGGGAAAATATATAGCTTTTAAAAAAATTGATGGGTTAATTGGTCTTGATGAGGATTTTTTTCACCTTTTATAGGGTCATTTATATGATTGGAAAATGGATTTTGAATTCACAATTAAAAAAGTATGTGAAAAATATTGTTTTGTTCATAATAACTGAAACACATGAGTACATATATATACAAGTGTAATACCATAATTCTATGAGAGAATACATCAGTAAAAAAAGGTAAGATAGCACAGGCTGGATGCATGATTTGTGGAGCTAGCTGGGTGCTTGATTTGAGGAGGTTATTGCCTGCTCAGGCATTGGTGAAGCTTTGACCAGACCTTTTAATGTAGAGAATATGGTGGCTTGATGCATGGGAACAAATTGTGCACTGTCACACCCCTGCAAGTTCAACGGGGAGGAAGCAATGGTGAGCTTGGAACGGAGTGTGGAAACCTTTGGTGCACCCAGGGACTTCGTGAGGACGTCTGCAGGTTGATCCTTGTGAGAAATAAACTGAACTTGAAGCTGTCTGAGGCTAACTCGTTCTCTTACAAAGTGTTAATCAATGATCACGTGCTTGGTATGAGCATGGAAAATGTGGTTGATTGAGAGATAAGTGGCACCAATATTATCGCACCCTAAGGTTGGAGATTGAGGCAAATAAACACCAAGTTCTCGAAGGAGATCTTGTAGCCATATTAATTTAGCGGTTGAGTTCACTAAGGCTTTGTACTTAGCCTCAGTGCTGGACCGGGCAACTGTTTGTTGCTTGCGAGAGCTCCATGAAATTAAATTATTGCCATAGAAAAGTAGATAGCCATTTGTAGAACGACGATCATCAGGACAACCGGCCCAATTCGCATCTGATAATGCAAGCAGAAGATGAGAAGAATTTGGTTTTATACAAAGATCATGCGTGCAAGTGGCCTTAAGATAATGCAAGATGCATTTGAAAACTATCCAATGGTTGATAGTAGGATGGTGCATATATTGGCACACACAGTTGACTGTAAAGGAGAGGCCGAGTGAGCAAGACATATTGGAGGGCACCCACTGTGCTACGATAGAGTGTAGGATCATGGAAAGCATCACTTTCAAATAGTGTGAGGGTGTGAGGTGAAGACATTTGTGTGGCTATGGGTTTGGCATTAGTCATATTTGTGCGGTGAAGAAGGTGCAGGATATATTTCTCTTGAGAGAGGAATATGCCTTCAGAATCAAATTGTGCTTCAACCCCTAGGAAATAATGAAGTTGGCCAAGATCTTTAATCAGAAAGCTATTCGAAGATGCCACAAGAGAGAATCAACTGCTTGAGATGAGGCTCTTGTAATAAGGATATCATCTACATAGACTAGAACAAATAGTTCAAAATTGTGCTAGCGGTGAGAGAATTGTCAGCTTTGGATGAGAGAAAACCAAATTCAAGTAGCCAAGAACTGAGCTTGGTGAACCACGATCGAGGAGCTTGCTTAAGACCATAAATGGCCTTTCTGAGCTGACAAACATGGTGAGGATATTGTGGATGAGAAAAACCAGGCGACTGGGCCATAAATACAGATTCAATAAGATCACCGTGCAGAAATGCATTGTTAACGTCGAGCTGTCGAATCTACCATTTTTGTGTGATTGCAAGAGATAGGATAAGTAGAATAGTTTGTAAACCGGACTAAAGGTTTGCCCATAGTCCATGATAGGTTGTTAAGGAAATCCTTTGGCCACCAATCGAGCCTTGTGCCACTGAATGCTACCGTCGGTGTTATGTTTCAACCTATACACCCATTTGCATCCGATAATATTCATATGAGGATTGGTTGGAACAAGTTTCCAGGTGTCATTGCGTAAAAGAGCATCGAACTCATCGTTCATGGCTTGTCTCCATTCTTAGTGCTTGGAAGTAGTGGTAAAACATGTGGGTTCTTGAGAAACAGAGTTTGCTATGGTGAGGAGAGCATGCAGTGGATAGGATATGGTATCGTCGATGCGATTTTTGGGACATCGAATTTTATTTTGGAGCCTTTACGAGAATGTGTATGGGGGCAGCAGGCTGGTCTGAAATAGAGTTGTTGGTTGGTGTAGAGACAACCATGGTGTGGGGAGCATTTGTTAGGGAAGATGACATTGTAATGGCCCGTGAGACTTGTGCAGGAATTAATGAGATATTGTGGCTTGATGTTGGTTGTAACAGCTCGCTAGAAATTCATTGGTGGAATTTCTATTGACTTTAGGAATCTCGTGAAAACCTCATAAGTTTTTACGAATCGACCAATCGCATAAGTTTTAGTCTGTCAACATAGTCAGTGTTATCACTCACTATGGTGCTAGTAATATGAGTTTAATTATTTGAGGTAGTTAGAAGTGTCAGAATGTGTTATGGTCTACGCCATTAGACTCAGAGGATTATTTAGGATTTTATGGCGCAATAACTTATTTTCATAATTCCGGACGAAACGTCTGTTGAAAATTGTGAAATTATTTTTAGGGGCACTTCGGGGTTGAATTTCGTTAAACGATTTTCACTATAAGTTAATATGAATATTTAGAATTTTTTAGTACTAAGTTTATTATGTATTTTTTTGGAGTGAATAGTAACCTCGATAAGCGCACCCATTGCAGTGTTTTCAAAATCACAGTGTGGAATGTCCAAATTAGGTTAGAGAAGTTTTATTTGGACACTTGGCAAGATTTTAGCCACACTTAGTGAATGGTATTAGACACTTGACACAAAGAAGAACCATTAGATAGATTTGTGAAGGAATCAAGGTGTGAGATCATGCCACCTAAGCAAAGTTGTGTTTCATCTGTTCAACCAAATTGTGCCAGACCAAAGAGGGTTTCAACCCTAGAAAAACCCTAAATGATTGGAATCCAATTGAAACCCCAAAAACTTGGTTGAAACCAAAACCATAAATGGTTTTCCCAAACCCTAAAGTTGGCCTCCAAACCCTTTTTAATCCGATTTCTAGCATTGTGTTTAATCATTTGATTAAATCACTTCCACATGCTATTAATTAATCAAATCCTTGTTATGACATCATTATTCAACCTTATAAATCTTGGGAATTTGATTGGGCCAAGAAAAATTGATTTTGGGCTTGATAGCATCTCAAACCCTAACCAAACCCCCTTTAAACCCCAAATTGAAGCCCACCTGGTGGGGCCCACCAAGGCCCACGAAATTGGCCACCTTGGTAAAGCTTCTTGGAGAAGTATCCTCCCCACATGGAAGACCATCCACTGCCATTGGCTGCACCCAATAGTGCCATGATGTGAAGGAGAAATCCACTCCATCAACCTCCATCTTTCACAGCTGCTGCAAGCAGTCTCTGCCCCTCTCTATTCTTCACTTTATGTCACATATCCACCTCCAATCAAGGGTCATTCAAGCCCATAACTTCTTCCTCCAGAAGTCTAAAGTCGTGTAAGACATACTTCTTTTCATTTTATCACTTCTTTCTCCCGTTCTTAGAGAGAAACCCAAAAGAGCTCTCTCGGGCAGATTTCTGAGAATTTTTGCGTGGCCATTTACGACCCTTTGTAAGCATTTTTGCACGATGATTCCTTCACATAAGTTGTTCGTATTTGAGTCTAGTTTCCGTGGATATATTATTAGTCTCATTCCATTCTCATTTGGTCGGTAAAAAGTATTTTTAACTATGGAAATGTCATTTTGGGCTTGAAACTGGAGAGTATGTTATGTTTTGGAAGTTTTGACCAAGCTAATGGAATTATCTTGGTCCGAAAATTTTATGGAGTGTTTTTAACATGTGTTTATGAATGTTCATTGAGGTTTTGAATAAAGCTTTTGATGATAGATTTGCTTAGAGTTAGAAACTTGAAAACTGGAAGTGGAAAAACAGTTTCTGTTTGGTGAAAGTTTGAATATTTTGTGGTTTAATCTTATTCCAAAGGATTTGATATTTTTATATGATGATCCTAAGCCTCTTATATACATGTTAGGATGTTATTTCAAAGATATTTAGTATTATTTTTAAAGATATGATTTTCTATGCAAGAGGATTTCGGTTAGGCCTAAACTTTGATGTTTTTTAGTTAGATCCATGTTTTATTAAATTTTAGCCATGTGATTTTAAGTTTGATGGTTGGATCTTCTTTAGGACACATTTTTAAACCATGTGATGTATTAGTTTGAAGATCACATCTCTTTAAGCCATGGATCAAGAGATTGATCATAGTTAGTTGGGAAAATTAGTTTCTGATTTGGACTAAGTTTAAAACCAAAAACTCCAAGTGCTGTTTTGTGTTTTTTGGTGAGTTTTGTTTGATGTTTTAAAGCATGTTTGATCTTAGGATAATGTTATGAATATGTTAGAAGTAAGATTTGATTTTTTGGAATTCTTGGAGATTTTTTATTAAAGTCAAAACTTGTGATTTAAGGTTTACTTTTTGTTAAAAAGTTTGGGTTTTTTTACAAAAAGTTTGGTATTGATAATTAGCTTTTTCTTAATGGATAGTTTTAAGGGTATTTTTAAACTTAGGATAGGAAGATCTTTGTTATAAGATTTTGGTTTATTCATGAGTTTTGGAACTTGAAAGAATTGCAACCAAAATAAGACAAATGGCCTATGTAGGTTTCAGCCATAGTGAGTTTTTCATAGTTGTGATTGGTTTTAAATTTTTCTGAGTTGAGATTTGAGTTTGGGACAAAATTTACATGAGGAAATGTAAATTTTGGTAATTTTTTGGAATTAGGATATCAAATCCTTAAGTTAGGGGGTAAAATGGTCATTTGCCCACATGTAGAGGGTAAAATGGTAATTTTACTCTACATTGTCTCTTTTCACATTTCTAAGTGTTAGTAATTAATTTCTAACTTTTAGAATAACCTTTTACAGTTCCTCGTGTTTCGCGCTTTATTCTAGTAGAACGCGACGATCGAGGTAAGTTAGCTTTTAACTTACTATCAGTTTAATGTGTATGAGTGATAAGTAAGTGAACTAAATTGTATGTATACATGTTATCATATGTGTCATGCCAAGTCATTACATATTTATCTGTTACACAGAATTTATTCTGTCATGAATTATTCATCTGTTACAAAAGATATTCTGTCATGTATTCCTATATATTGCAAGCATGTCATGTTAAGTTAATTATGTCATATGTTACATGTATTTCATGTCATGTAAGATTCACTGTCACATGTTACACCATGTTATGAAATGTTGTCTGTTATATGGTATGCCATGTTACGAAATGTTGCATGTTACATGTATGCCATGTTATGAAATGTATTATGTTACATTTATGTCTTGAAGTATGTCATGTCTGTCATCTTATGTTCATGTCATGTTATGCTATGTCAGGACTTTTGTCTTTTATGTCATGATCATGTTACGTCACGTTACGAAATGTCATGTATGTCAGTTAAGTTATTCATGTAAATCACGACCCTAAGTGCTAGGATGGGGTAATATCCTAGTAGAACTCCTTTGTTCATGCTGGAGTGTCTAAATAGGTGTGAAATTCCCTGGGTTGAAGAAGTACAGTCAACAGGTTGCGAATGGGGCCTAATTAGCTGGTCACCGGAGCGCGCCAGACACTAACGCCGATGGTGCCACACATTACGTTACGTGTGTCCACAGCAAGTGTGGCACAAACAAATAAGTCATGGGGCCACAACAACTGTGGAGCATGCACTACACTACGTGAGACACAGCAATTGTGACACGTAGAATACGTGGGGCCACAACAACTGTGGAGTACGTATTAACGCACTCACAGCTGGTATAGAAACCTGTGATGTGATGCGGTAATCGGCAGGGACACACGGCTCAAGGGGACCTGTGTAGCACCCATATGGTCACTTTAATGATTAAGTCTATTGAATAAGATTTCAAGTTCATGTATTTCACGTTCAAGTCATGTTTCAAGTTCACGTTATGTTACGTTCAAGTTTACGTTCACGCAATCATGGTAATCCCATGAGACAAGAATATGTTTCAAGTTCATGTTATGTTATGTTCACATTTACGTTATGTTCCAAGTTCACATTTATGTTATGTCATGCTCAAGTTCATGTTCAAATTATGCATGTTCACGTTCATGTTATGTTTTAAGTCCATGTTATATTTCAAGTTCGCGTTCATGCTATGTTTCAAGTCACATTCATGCTATGTTTCAAGTCACATTCATGCTAAGCTTTAGTTTCAGTTTAAGTTATGCCAGTTATGTTATGTTGTATGTCAAGTTATGCTATGATTACTTATGATTTGATTATGCATTCATGCTTTTACTGCCATGCATGCATCATTAACCTGTGTGGAAGTTTTCTGTTAACTTGCTGAGATTTGTAATCAAATCTCACTATGGTAGTCCCAACTACCATTCCCCCTGAATGGTAGATTTTGTTATAGGATCTTAAGGAGAACCGGGAATCGACCAACTGGAAACGGTCGACTAAGCGACGGTGCGACGTAGATGGTTTTACAATAGTTACCTCAGATTACTACTTGTATTGGTGGAGTTCAATCTCCAGCACTCTTTTGATCACAACCTTATGGACTATTATTGTGATCTTAGTTGTTTAGTATGTCGTTAAGTATGGAGTATGTTTTAAGTATTTGGGATATTTTAGTTTGGTGCATAGTATTGCTAAAGAAAAAAATTATCCGCTGCGAATATTGCATAATGCTAGATGCATGTTAGGAATATTGCATCTTCTATGTCATGAACCCCGGGCAGGTAACCTTGTGTTGCATGTCTCGACTCTTCAAATGTCCGTCCGATCCCAAGCGGAATTTGGGAGCGTCACATTGGTGATGAGCTTACTGGTGGTGAATGGCCAAGGACAGGAGCCTGCAAACAAAGAGGAAGAGTTGCTTGTTGGGAGTGGGTCGTGTTAGTAAGGATTGATGAAACAAAATTACACTCTTGGACGGAAAATCGACTCTCATCAAATTGGACATGGCGAGATATTTATACGTGACCAATAGGTATACAGAGACAATTATAACCTTTCTGAGAAGGACTATTGTAATACCCCGCTTTCCAAAAAGACATTTTAGAATTTTCAGGGAGCTAGTGTGCTACTACTAAACTTAAACTTAACTGCTTTTCTTTTTAACAAAGCGCCAAATGCGAAAGAGTTCCATAAATAAAACAAACTTCAATAAATACTGAAAATCCAAAATAAAGTCTACGGAAGCACTTATTTAAAAAAATTACGAAAGTCTCATGTGCTTATCAAAATAATTTATTTAAACCTTAAACTATAAAACTAATCATAGCATAATTTGTCTAGGCCTCTGCCTCGCCTCTCAGGATCAAGTCCTGTCCTGCAGTCTCATCCTCATAAATGTCATCACCTGGGTGGCTTAAAAACATAAAAATATACAAAAATGAGTCGAATACTCAATAAGCAACACATCATACAGTAAACATAATAAACATAAGATTTCTTGGAAAACATGCATACTCACAAATACATATGTAATTAACATGAACATGAACATAGATTTATCTTTCACTTATCATAGGTCGTTATCCACTGTTGACCCCCGTGAGTTAGGGTTAGCAAATCTAAATAGATTTTGATTCTGCCCGTGGCCGCGGGTTGTGGAATCCATACATAAGCAAGACATACTAGGTGCACTACTAGCATGCACGACCTGGCAATGCAATATGCCCATAACGTAGGTATGGTCTTCATATCATAACATAGGTCGTTACATATTTTATCAAAATCATACTTGCATACTTGTCATTTCATAGATTTCAAAAGAAATCACATAAATACTTGTCATTTTGTATCATAGATTTCAAATAAAATCGCATTCTTTCATAAATATCGTGATACATGTTTCCTCACATAAATTCATGACTTTTCATAAGTAATTTTATGCATAACTCTCACATAAAATCATGACTTTTCATAAATAATTTTATGCATAACTCTCACATAAAATCATGCATTTCACAAATAATTTTATGAAATAATTTCTCACATAAAATCATGTATTTCATAAATAATTTTATAAAATAACTCTCACTAAATAATTTTATGCAATAACTCTCACATAAAATCATGCATTTCATAAATAATTTTATGAAATAACTCTCATATAAAATCATGAATTAGGTACGTAAAAATGGGCTTCCAATGAAGGGCATACATGCATAATAGTTTTATAAAAAAAAACATGTCGTTTACCATACATACATGTAAGGGTATAATCATGCTACTTTCCTTGCAACGCTAATCCACTATTTTCAACGCGTAGTTGGTCGCCTATAAAAATAAACATGAAATTTTCATAAATTTCTAATTAAACCTGTGACTTTAATTAAAACCTAAACTACTAAAATAGTCTATATTTCCTAAACCTAGATTCTTCCTAACACTAAAATATTCTCATCTTTTAATCCTAAATAGGCATGGGTATTTTTGGAAATACAACACAAAGGGGCATTTTGGGAAATTCTGATGTAAACAAAAAATAAAATGAAGATAACACTTATACACGGGAGAAGACCAGCTTGTGCGATGCTCACCGAGAGAGAGGCTGAGTACGACAAAGGGTCGCAGTGGCTGGCCGAGTTTCAGGGTGGCTTGGAGTGGTCAGCATCGGGCTGGGATTCTCTGGGCAGGGTGGTGCGACGCCAAGAGATGGAGGGAGGGAGTTTTGTTAAGCTGAAAACAACCGAGAGAGAGAGAGGAGGGTGGTGATGGTCGTGGGCTTACCGGAATGGAATGGGTGCCACGAGGTTGAGTTGGTCGGCGGTTTCTGGCACCGTGCGGTGTCGACATGAAAGAGCTCTCGGTGGTGGTGGTGGTTGTGGTTCGCAAGGCTCACGTTGGAGACATTCGGGTTGCTCTGTTTTTGGTATAGAAAACAGATTATTCCAAGAGGTTGGGGATGATTCACGGCTGGCGGTGCGGCGGGGCTACTTTATGGTGGTTCATGGTTTGGTTGCTGGTGATGCAACTGGTACTTGGCAGCTTACCGAGGTACAGGGCTCGTGGTTTCGTTGGGTTATTGGTCGCACTTGCGGCTTTCGTAGTGGACTTTCCATGCGGTGTCAAGGAGTACTCAATTGCCTCATGGTTCAGCGGTGTGGGCTTGCTTTTCTATTCTGAAAACCCTAGGATATATGAAAGGCTGTGTGTGTAAGGCTGTGCATGAAGTATATAAATAGACACATTAACGTGCATGCGGAGGAAACGGATGAAGCCATGCATGCATAGGTTTGATGCGTGAGAGGAAGACTCACGATGGAGGACTTGGGGAGTGCAACTAGCAGTTTTGGTGAGTGTACCATGTATATATATATATATATATATATATATATATATATATATGATTGACAACCCAAATGAAAACCCTAAATAAAAAGAGACGTGAATGTGCATGAGTGAATTTTTTGAAATTCATAGAAGAAAATCTAGTAGGGAGGAGTTTTATTATGAAACGGACTCATGAGCTTGGTGAGAAAATAATAATAATAATAATGATGATGATGATGATGATGATGATGATGATGGAGTCTCAAAAAATAATATATCCGATAAATTCTCTGATGGGCTTTAACTCATTTATTGAGCTTAAAAAAAAAATTCGTAATTTATTCCTAAAAAAGAAATAAAATATAAAATCGGGTCGTTACAACTATACCCAAGGAAAACACACAGTTTTATTATAGGGACAGAAATTGGGCCAACAAGCAGATCCAAAAGTTTTCAAAATTTTATAATAAGGTTTGGTCTTAAAAAGACATTCAATAGGAGATTGAATTTTAAAACTTGGAGAGGCGAGTTTATTTATAAGAAAATAGGCCGTCCAAAAGGCATAGGACCAATATTTTTTGGCCTCATGAGCATGAGCAATAAAAGAGAGTCTGGTTTTAACAAGATGACGATGTTTGCATTCAACGGAGCCATTTTGCTCATGAGTGTTCAGAAAAATTATTCTATGATGAATACCAAGAGATTGGAATAAATGATGTAGTAATCTATATTCCCCACCCCAATCAGTTTGAACTGATTTGATTTTGCAATCAAATTGTCATTCAACAAGCTTTCGAAAATGCAGAAGTTAGGTTCCACTTCAGATTTTTTTGTCAATGGATAGAACCATGTAAGTTTCCTGAAGTCATCTAGAAAAAATAACATAGTAGTGATAACCTTCAATTCAGGGTTCAGGAGAAGGGCCCAAAACATTGGAAAAAAATTAATCCGTAGGTTTTTTTGAATGAGATGGTGACAAATAAAAAGGTAAATTATGACTTTTAGCTTGTTTACAAGAATTGCAAAGAGCAAAAGTCTTATCGCTGGAGACAAGAAGCTTATTTGAAAATAAAATATGCATGATGAGACGAAGAGATGGATGTCCAAGCCGACTATGCCGAGTATCAAGAGGGGCTCGTTCTCCAAGAAAGGTGGATTTGAGAGGACTGGTGGATGAAATTAGTAGAAATATGTAAAGCCCAACTTTAGTTGGCCAATGGAGGAGGAGGTTCCTTGTATTGAGGTCCTTCACATAAAAAAAAATGATGGTTGAAATTTAAAAAATACACGATTCTCACGAGTTAATTTGCTAACCGACATCAATTATTTTTAAATTGAAGGAACATGCAAGAGTTGTTTGAGGAATAGTTTTTTTGAAGGGGATAAAAATTGAGAGGTACTAATGTGATGAAAGGCAAACCTGCACCATTTCCTACCCTGATTTGATATGTACCCTGATTTTATTTACTAAGATATTAGGTAAGATGGTGTGTTGCTACATTATTGATTGAGATGAATTATTGTGTATTTTATACATCTAGAATCAATATATTTTATTTATTTGATTACATTATTATTGGTTTTAGACGAAAAAATAGTTAAGATGCATAAATCTGAGTTGTGATTTAAATTAATTTATAGCATAATTTATGCTTAATTTTATAACTTATGATTTAATTGGGTAATATTTTCTTCACATGAACAACATATTTTTTATATTCTTTTTTTTTATTATTATTTTATCTTATTTTATTTTTGCTGATTTTTATTATTATTTTTTATTTATTTATTTTTCAAGCATGAGAAAAGTTAAAGAGGCACCAAAAAGAAAGTAAAAAAGGCACCAGTTTTTTTATTCTCTAAAGCCACACAACACGTGGGACCCAAGCTACTTTTGGGTTGATGAAAAGTTGAGTTTTGGCTTGGGACAGACTCACATGGAAAAAGCGAAGAAAAAAAAAATAGAAAATGCACGCACGCCAAAAGGAAAGAAACGCCACACGAAAAAAAAAAAAAAAAAAAGGCTTTTGGACGGACGCAACACGCACAAATAAAAAACAGGTTTCTTTTCGGCTTGAAAAAAAAACAAAATATTTTTTGTAAGCGCCACACGAGTTTGAAGAGCTCTTCCAGGAGTCCAATTGTCACACTCCATCTTTCTCCTCCACTGCTTGTCACTTCCATATCCATTCATTTGGCCTGTTCTTTTCACTCCTTACTTTTTATTTAATTTCAATTTAAAATTTTTAGAATGTTTTTAAGATTTTTGGCTTAGAAGTTTGAAAATTTTATTTGCTATTTATTTTACAATTGCTATGGATTTATTTTGAGGATTTATGATTTGAATACAAGGATGAACCCTAGAATCTTGATTTTGGGACTTTTCAATTTTCAGATCGTATTTTGTCAATTATTTTCTAATCTAATTTAATTTGTAGCTTAGTTATATTAATCTCTTAGTTCCATTGCATATTAGATTAATTAAAGCTTAATTAGGACTTAAATAATTTCAATTTTATTATTAAATTTTTAGAATAATTAAGATTTTTTAGCTTAGTTGATTCCTTAATTGTTAATTTCAGTTTGTTAGTCTTTTACATTTCATTCTGACACACAAAAAAATCTAAAAATATGAATCTAGTCCATGACTAGTGCCCTTTTCATTCCCGTTGCACTCTTCCATTCATTGCACATTCCACCATTTTTTATTTTCTTTTTGTGAATATTTTCACCATTTTAAACGAGTTTGATTTTAAGTAAATTTTCCTGAGGAGACGATCTAGGAATTTATTCTTAATTATTACGCGACATCCTCCTGCACTTGGGACAGCCTTTGTGCTGCTATTTTTGAGTGAGTCAATTATCGAGGTACCTACTTGAATTAGTTGAGGATGGTACGATTGATATGTGAGCCTATGGGCTGTTGTTCTGCTTACCTTGATAAGCAAAGTCAAAGCGGTGGTAGCACTTTAGTGCAATATGGCCAGGATTACAAACTTGACAAACTAGTCGTGACCCACTAGAAGTCTGATTGCATCCATGCCCCCATCCTCGTGAACGATAATTGGACTGGTTTTTGATAGTAGATGATGAGCCACGACCATTGCCATGGTGTGTGAATTTTCGAGAAACCATATTTGTCGAAGCATTAAAAAGGTTGAAGGCATTTTGCTACTCTTCTTGTGATGCCCCTAGATTTCGCTTGGGATCGGACGAACATCTGAGACGTCGGAACATGTAAGACAAGGTTACTTGCCCCGTTCATGACATATAGATATACAATGCACCTAGCATGCATCTAACAATATGTAATATTCACAGCGTATAATTTTTTTTTCTTTCCTGAGTAATACTATGCACCAAGCTAAAGATATCTCAAATACTTAAAACATAATCCATACGCATTGAAATGCTAAACATCCATGATTATAGTATGAGTCTAAAAGGTATGTAATCATAAGAGTACTGGAGACCAAGCTCGTTAAGTACAAGCAGGAACTAAAGCAACTATCAGGCTAATCCATTAAGCAGCACACACAACTTAGTCAAGGATGCCATAATACTAATGATAAATCGGAGCATTGAGGCTATGAGCTCCGTGTCGTGCCATCGCCATCTAATCGACCGTCTCCAGTCGGACAAACCTCTATTACGTCTCTTGAGACTACCATGGTGAGATTTAATAACTTTGCATACAGGTCAAAGATGCATGCATGACAGTAAAAGTATGAATACATACATGATCATAAATAAGCTTGGCATGACTTACCATTTAACATGGCATGAACTGACACGACTTGAACTTGAGCATGGATTGAACTGAAACTAAACTTGACTTGACGTGAACTTGAACGTGAACTCACTTGGACATGAACTTAAACATGAACATGAAAAGAAACTAAATTTGAACTGAAACTAAATATGAACATAAGGTGAATTGAAACATGAACTGAACGTAAACTTAGAACATGACTAAATGTGAACATGAAACATAAACTGAATGTGTACTTGAGCTTGAATAACATGAACTTGAACTTGAATAACATGAGCTTGAACGTGAAATGCATGAACTTGGAATCTTGTTCAATAAACTAAACTTGAACATAAACTGAACGTGAACGTTAACATGAACTCTGACAATCAAAATGATTTCGCCAGTTGTTTCCTCAGGAATAGTGAACAATCAGAATGATTCTGCCCAACTTATTCCGTTAGAGATACTCAAACAATCAGAATGATTACACCATAAATATTTTGAATGAGATGCCCTAACAATCAAAATGATTACACCTGTTGTAACACTCTGTTCCTGGAGGTCCAGAGACTTAACTCTAGTAACCTAAAACCATCTCTCATAACACATTTATATATTCCAAATTTTCCTTCAAAATACAAATCTATTTATTCAAACCAAATATATATGTTCCTCCAACAGGACACTAAATAATTACTTCAATGAAATAGTTTAAAAACTCTATAAAGATTCAGAAATATCCAAGACTCCAAATACTTAATAACATAAAATCATTTTTTTTTTATAAAACGTACCCTTCATTAAGATAGGACTTACAAAGTTGACTTGATAAACAAGTCAATTACAATCGTTAGTATCTTCCCAGTACACTTTTGTGACTGACATAGTCTAGTCCAGACAGTAAATCTCTAAAGACCTAGATCTTAGAGAAAATACCACATCTATCTACGACAGAGGTTACAAAGCCCCATACCCCGACTAAGCAGGGTAGGGTATACCAAACCCCACCAAATCCCATCAAAGTCCGAAGGCACTACTTTTTTTGGATTTTTATTTATCTAAAAATTACATTACACAAAAGAAAATTACAAATAAAACATTGCACAAAAAGGATAAAGCAGTGCACAGAGGCTGCTGTGGCGCGTGCAGTACACACGCCACTCTGGGAAGAGAACCGATAGTCGACCTTGGAGATCCTGGACTCACAGACTCCAGAAACGCCGCGCGAGGTGTTGACAGAGGGCTCCCCGATGGTGAGTGAAAGCCACGCGCCAAACGAAGCCGGAAACTTCGACCCGCGCGTGCGGGCTACTCGCCTCTCTATTTGGTGCCGCATTCGGTGGTCTTGAAGATCGGCGGCTGGGCAACACCATGGCGAGGCGTGTGCTGGCTGTGGGCGGCGGGAAGACCCAGATCTACGATTCTCTCTTATTCCACCTGAAAATACACAAAAACAAAACACTACATATAAGAGAAGGGAGGGAGGGGAAAGGAGTCGGAGCTCCCTCCCCTCTAGCCGGAATCTGTGAAGTAAGTTTTAGAGAGAAGGAGAGAGTTTTAGAGAGAAGGAGAGAGTCGGGAGCTTAAAGAGAAAATCTAATAACATAAAATCATAAACCTACTAAATAAGACTTTCCAATAAAATTTGTTACCCTCTAGCACTTATTCTTCTATGATCATCAAACCTTACTAACACTTCCTACTCTTAACTTCCAGCTGAGGCATCAAAATTATTTGAAAAAAATTTGTGAAGATAAGAGGTGAGTTATCAATAACTCAATAAGCAGAAAACATATACTATTATGTAAACATGAGCATTTTCAGAATTCAGAATGCAAAACAAAATATTTACTATCAGAATGGAGAATCATAAACATTTACTTTCAGAATGCAGAATAAAAACATGTTATTATTAATATCAAAGCAAAACTTTCAGAAAACATTATTATTCAAAACTCTTTTGGCATATCAAAATCTGAGATCTCATTTTCATCATAGCAGAGCATCACATTAAGACAAATACCATGTTTAACCTCCGTGGTAAGGTTATAAACAATAATTATAACTCGTGGAAAGGGTGTATCCACTATTATAACTCGTGGTTGAGCCGTATACCGTGTTTAACTCTTGGTTGGGCCGTATCCACTATTATCACCTATGGTTGGGCTGTATCTACTATTATCACTCGTGGTTGGGCTATATCCACTATTATCACTCGTGGTTGGGCTATATTCACTATTATCACCCGTGGTTAGGTCGTATCCACTATTATAACCCGTGGTTGGGTCGTTTGCCACTATTATCACCAGTAGTTAGACCATAATTGAAACCGAACAGAACATCATAGTCAGACTTAATCAGAATACAGAATCAGAATCTCATGCCAAGGTTTTCAGATGCCACAACATATACAAATAGAGTACTAAACAAATTCAGATATTTTTACATATAAAAAAAAAATTTCAGAACATTTTAGCATCACATGCACAAATTTTCATAAATTACATATTCGCTCTTTTTGCATAGTTCAAAAACAGAATGTACAAAATTAGCTCTTGTCCACATAGTCATGACATAATATATTTTCTCTTACACAGCTTTCATGCATATGCAGAACACATATATGAGATTGTTTTCATATTTCTTTTCAAAACAAACATGCGTATTTTCATAATCAACCACGTTTCATTTTCTTTTTATGCAAAGTCTAGTATAGAAACCCTACTCACATGGACTTTTTAGGTTTTCAAAATTTATTCACAATAGTGTTGAACGAAAATCAATCACCCATAACAAATAGTCATGTAACTTCCATATATTTCCAATCGAGCATGTATTTCAATATTTAACCTAAAATACTAAATTGACCTAGCTATTTTAATTCCTCAAAAACCTAAAATACCATCACTTCCCAAAATGCTCAATATCTACTAAATATCCCCGACTAAGGCATTGAATTCTAACTTATGTACTATTGAAATCTAACTATATAAAAAATTAATTGTAAATAATATAATTATATAGAAATCTATTAAGTAAACAACAAACATTTATTTAAAAAAAATATACTTAACTAGTTTCTTTTTAAAGGGGTTAAAAATAAAATTATGCACTTACTATTCAATTCGAAGAGTCATACTTTAAAAAACTATACATATTATTACTAATAATATAATTCAAATATTTATTTATTAAATAAATTTATTTATTTATTTACTAAAGCCCTTAAACATAACAAAAACTTTATACTTAAAATAAAACCCTAAAGGCAGGGCATTTTAGAAAAAAAAAACATAAAATGCATGGGCAAGTTTTAACTTGCAAAAACTATTTGAGATAATAACCATGACATCGTGCATGGCTCACCGTGAGGTAAGAAGCTACGAAGGAGTTGGGTGGCTGAGGTGAATACACCGTCGGGATGGGCGGCTGTGCATAGAGAGAGAAAGAGAACATGGTGGGAGAAAGCGAAAGGGACGGAGAGGAGACCGTGGGCTTACCGACAGGAACAAGACAGCTTAAGTGGCGTGAAGGTGTTCGGCGGTGATCTCTGTGCAGTTAGCAATGGCGTGGAGGAGCTGGCGACATGGGTTGCCAGCTTGTGGCTCACGATAGGGAAGAATACTTCATCTGTCTCGATGCAGTAAAACAGAGTATTTTATGGATGAGCTTTTCTTCTTCAACGGCTGGGCGACGGTGGTGTAGAGCGGTGTTGTGGAGGCTCTTGACCTTGCACTGTGGCTAAGTGGGAAGAGACTACAATGTGGTGGTGGTGGTTATGATGTGATATAGAGCTTGAGTGTGGACTGGGCAGTGCTATCACACAGTGGTTTCTGTTGTGTAGGGGATGTGGTTTGTGCATTTTGGGCTGGGCTCAATCGTGGCAGTGGCTGGTGGTGTTGCTTGACTATTTTGTCTTGACTTCGGGGCTGAGCTATAGGGCAACAGTGGTTCACGATGGTTCTTGTTGAGGATCCTCTGCATTAATCTAAGGCCTTCCATATGTGCATCCATTGACCCTCAATTATAAGAGCTTGTTTAGCTAATTCTTTCCATTTATTTTGTAATCAACATTTATGTGTAATTACGCCATTATACATTATGTAAATTAATATATATATATATATATTTATATATATATTTATATATATATATATATATATATGAAAGGCTCTCACCACTCAAAAGTGTGGTGGTTTTCAAACATTCTCATGGCATCAAGAGCATACCTAGATTAGCATCCCACGATCCCTAATGGCCTCTGATTCCTCTCCCACCCTCCTTCCCTTCAACACCATGATTCACATGGTTACCATCAAACTCTCCTCCTCCAACTACCTCTTATGGAAGAGCCAACTTCTTCCACTTCTCGAGAGACAAGGTCTGCTGGCTCATGTAGACGGTACCCTTGTGTTGCCACCTCCATTTGATCCTCCCACCTCTCAAATACCAAATGCCAAACACCTGGCATGGAAAGCCACCGATCAATGCCTACTAAGCCTTCTCCTCTCCTCTCTCATAAAAGAAGCCATGGATGAAGCTGTCTAGCCCACTCCACTTTGGACCAGTCCACCACCTACACGGGTAAGGATTGTATGATTGTAGGGAATGGTGCTTCCCTACCCATTACCCACACTAGTAAAATTTCCCCTTCCCTAGATCTTCATTTGTTAGATGTTTTGGTTGTCTCTCACCTCATTAAAAATCTTTTGTCCATTAGTAAATTAACGCATGATTTTCCTTTATCTGTTACATTTACTAATAATTTTTTTACTATTCAGAATCGCTAAATGGGAAGGGTGGTGGCAACTGATAAACGAGATGGAGGCTTATGTGTGAATCATTATGTTATCTCTTTTTAAATAAAAAAGAACAGCTTTATCTTACCTCTTTATTTCCATCTCCTACATTATGTGATACATGCCAACTTGCGAAGAATCACCATTTGCCTTATTCTCTTAATGAACATAGATCATCTAATGTTTTAGATCTTATTCATTGCGATATCTGGGGTCCTTGCCCCGTAAAATCAAAGTTGGGTTTTGCCTACTATGTTTTATTCATTGATGATTATTCTCGTTTCACTTGGCTTTATCTATTGAAATTAAAATCTGACATCTATGATACTTTCATTCAATTTAAAAATTTGTGGAAAAACAACATTCTGCTCGTATCAAAATTTTTCAAAGTGACAGTGGTGCAAAATTTACTAGCAACTGCTTCAAAGCTCTTTTTCGTACCTCTGGCATTCAGCATCAACTCTCTTGTCCATATACTCCCACCTAAAACGGTCGTGCAGAAATATAACATCGTCATGTGATTGAGATCGGCTTGGCCCTGCTTTTCCATTCCCACACTTCTCCTCGCTTCTAGGTTGACACCTTTAGCATTGTAGCTTACATCATCAATCGTTTGCCCACACCACTTCTTGGAGGTAAGTCCCCCTTTGAGCTTCTATATGGTTCCTCTCCAAATTATGAAAATTTTCATCAATTTGGTTGTCATGTTTATCCTTGTTGATGTGATTATATGCCTAACAAATTCCCCCCCACCAGCATTTCTTGCATTTTTTTGGGTTATAGGTCCTCTTACAAAGGGTTTCGTTGTCTTGACCCTACCACCTCTAGGCTATATATCACCAGACATGCTCAATTTGATGAAACTCACTTTCCCTTCCTTGATACCTTCCAGGCTCAACCCATATCCTCCCTCCAATTTTCAAATTTTCTAGAACCCAGTCGTCCCCCTACCACTACAAGAAATTTGACTTTTAGGGACAAAATTTGTTAGGGATGAATTTAATTTCGTCCCTAAAAGTCATTTTTGGAGATGAAATTTACATTTTGTCTCCAAAAATGCCTAAGCTATGAAATTCGTTTGAACGGAAAACTATCCATTCGAACAAGATATTTTCTGATGAACAAAATCGTCTCAAAAAAAGAAAACCGTTCGAACGGAACAAAATAGATTCGAACATGAAACTAATGTACGTTCGAATAATAATATTGGCCGGAAAATTAATTTACCTTTCCCGGGGAAAGTTAATAACCGTTCGAACTTAAATTTATTTGTTCGAACGGAAATTTTTTCAATTAATTTTTTTGTTAGAATGGATTTGTGCATATATTTTTTCCATTAAAGTAATAAATATTTTTCCCATTAATTTGTTATCATTTTCAAAATATAAAAATGTGTATATATTATATATTATGATTTGCAATGAGTTAAAATATTTATAAATTCATAAATTAATTTTATGTAATTAACTTCAAAACTTTATAGTGATTTCTTTTATATTAAATTTATATAAATATAACTTTAAAGATGGTATCATTTTTTATATTATCATGAACGGCAAGTAAAATGAAAAAAATAAACAAAGTAGTAAACACGAAAAATAAAAACCATACATTAATTACATCTCAAATATATAATATTCAATACAACATAAAAAATAAAAATAATAACTAAAACGATCATTGGGTCCTTAGTAGATCAACATCATTGGGTCCTTAGTAGATCAACATTTTAATAGATCCTTCCAGATCCCTAAGCTTCTCCATGATGGGCTCAATGAACTCCATAACTAGACCTAGTACCTGATCTAAAGTAGCCTCAGGAGGCTGTCTCTCAACAGCAGTAGCACTACTAGAAGCTGGATCTGTGGGAGGATCACTAGGTTGTTCTGGTGCAGTCTTCCGCAAGTGCCCCTTGCTTTTGCTGAATGCGATCTTGTTAAGGGCCCCATCTATGGTGACCTCTGCTCAGTGGCCGACACTGTAACCCCCGATCGGAGTAGGTGGTTAGATATCAGCAGTGCAAATGGTAGACTACCTCCACTGAAAAATCGTGACTCTGATCGAATGTAGAGGAATAAATACAATGCCAGATCAATGGGATCCCCCTGTGTTATTCACAGCAAAAATCTAGCTCGATCGATCCTGAAATCAGTCTTGTGTTTTTCTGGATCGATGTTATAGCCAACAATCAAATTAAGCATTCTAAAAAATGATATACAATCGGCATGTCGGATCACCTTGCTCCCATCATATGGAGGAGCCGATGGGTCTCGCACTAGCTAACGCACCTGATCGTCTGTGAGACCATCATCAGGTAGATCCTCATCCTCACAACCATCCGAACTAGCATCCGAATCTACATTCGGGCCTAGCGTGGAGGATGCGGCCGGTGTGTCGGAATTAGATGGTGCAGTCGCTGGTCCCCGTGTAGCAGCTGTAGGATATACATCGGCCACACGTGAGATGTCAAGGAACTCAGCAATAATGTGGGGAGAGAAATTAATACTCACTCCCCAGACCGATAGGGTGTAGAACAGAGCATCAATGCTAAGTTCTCCCATGGCACGGTAGAACTCACCGACCATCTCTGGATATGCAGTCCCCCGCTGCTCACAAATCGGTATCCATCTCCGCTCGGTGAAGATGGACTATATGCTCAGTCCCTACCATGAAAGATCGGAGAAATTAGACAAAATGACTGGATGCTTGACAAGTATCGACCTCGTCCCCTAAGCATGAGCTGCTCCACTACTTTGGCTAGGCTGATCTCTCGCACATTTTCTTCTGCTGGATGTCATTGATATACTGTTTAACCATAAGGAAAGTAAGAATATAATTAACCATAATATTTAAATTATATTATTGAAGAATTATAAGAATGGGACATATTCTGTTCGAACTAGTCAAATTTATTCAAATTGACTGTTCTGTTCATTCGAACCGGAAAATTTTGTTCATTTGAACGAATTTATGTTGTTTAAATAGAAATAATGTTGTTTGGCAACTAAGCGTTTGAACGGACTAGAGTTAGTTCGAACGGGAAGAAGCCAAACAGCCATGGCTGAGTTGACTCAACCCCGAACTGAAAAACTTCATATCTAGATGTTATCCTTTGTTTTAATTGGTAGAAATGATTAAGGAGTGAAGCCCAATCATTTCTACCGATTATTTTGATGTTATTTCTACGGAATACACCAAAATGGGTGGACTCCGGATTCGAAATCCATACCCCCAAACACAACCCATTCGTGCAAAAAACTAAACAATAGAGGTGGAGAGTTGACCCATATTTCTTAGAAGTTCAAATGTGGGGTTGCTACGGAGGTTGAGTGGCAGTTTTCGCGGCGAAGATAAGGGGCAAACTCGGAGGCTCTCGGCGGTTGCTGGTTCGAATGAGAGAGTTTTGTCAAATTGTATTCGAACTACGTCTATAATGATCGTGGCGTCTCGTTCGAACTGGATAAATATCCGTTCGAAATGTTATTATATTAATATATTTATAATTATATTACTAATAGTAGTATTTAATAATACTAATATTACAAAGTATAAAAATAAAAAAATAAAGCTAATAATAGTATTATAATACTTTTAATTAATATATTTAGTATATTATTTGTAAATATATTTATTCTATTATATTAAGTACATACTAAGTACTTAGTATAATTACAATAACTTAATTATATAGCTACTATATATAAGTTATGATAACTATACAAGTTAATATAATTAATATAAATATAGATATAATAGTTATTAGTTATATAGCTACTATAGTGTAAGTATTATATATATAGTTACTGTATAGCAATATCTATTATAAGTTATGATAACTATACAAGTTAATATAATTAATATAAATATAGATATAGTAGTTATTAGTTATATAGCTACTATATATAGTGTAAGTATTATATATATAGTTACTATATAGCTATAGCTATTATAAGTTATGATAACTATACAAGTTAATATAATTAATATGAATATAGATATCGTAGTTATTAGTTATATAGCTACTATATATAGTCTAAGTATTATATATATAGTTACTATATAACTATAGCTATAATAAGTTATGATAGTTATACAAGTTAATATAGTTAATATAGTTAATATATAGGTACTACATTATAAGTATTATAAGTTAAGATAACTACAGTACAAGTTATCATAAGTATAGTTACTAGTTACTATAGTTACATTACTATAGTTACCATAGTTACTAGTTACTATTATAAGTTACCATAACTATACTTATTATATTTTATATTACAAAGTAGTAAGTTATATAATATATAGTGCAAAATCAGAAGACCAAAAGTATATATATATATATATATATATTAATAAGTACTATATATTAATAGTTAGTATATAATATAAGTATTATATTAACTATTAGACTTGTAGTACATTATATATTATCAATTATAATATAAAATAGTTTCTATAATATATAGTTATTATATACTATATATTATTAAAATATTTTGTGATTGGTTCGAACCCAATAACGTCTCGTTCGAATGGTTTTATCTCGTGGAATGTGTTTGGAGGGAAACTTCACGCCAAATATTCTGAATGTTTGTTTATTCAAACGAGAAAATTAGTCATTGAACGTACTGGTCTAATAGTGTTACGAAAATACCCTTTGAGCTTATCTACATTTGAAGAATATGCCAATGAAAATTCTGATTTGTTAGTTTGAACAACAAAATTATATGTTCAAACGTGAAATAAATCGCGGCAAATTTGGTGCCAATTCAAAATTTTCTTGTACGAATGCATAAATGTCCAGTTCAAATGGGACTTCACAGATTCAAATACCTCAACCTCCAGTTCATTTTCACAGTTGATGAAAGTTTATTAGGAGGCAGGCGATTTTGTGTGTGTGAGAGTGTTGTGGAGAGAGAGAGAGGAACGGACTTAGTGAGAGAAGGGATTCTTGAGAGAGAGGAGAGGTTTATAAAAGGTATTATTTTTTTTGTTCTATGTGTTTTTGTATTTCGAGTTTCATTAATGTTAGTTCATTGCACATAATTTAGGTTTTCTCATAATGTGTTTTATCCTATTGAACGGTTTTTGGGAAAACTTAAGCGATCTGTGGGGAATAAAACTCGTCCAGAAGGTTCGATTGCAGAGTCATATATTGATAATGAGTGGTATACCTTTTGTTCAATGTATTTTCGTGGAGCTGATACTAGATTTACAAGATCATACCAAAATTATGAAGGTGGCGAGAGATGGGAGTCTCATCGACATTTATTCTATTTTTCCAAACCGTGCGTCCCATAGGCGCACAATGAGCTACAATCTATGTGGGCGAGAGTTTGAAAGAGCTCGATGGTATGTCTTGAATAACTGCGCAGAGATTGATCACTACTTGAGGTTAGTGATGATCATCTAAATCAATATTATCTTTAAGTTTATGTATAATAATATAGTATAACTTTATACAAATTAAACATAAACATGAACATGCACAGCGAACATATACAACTACTTCACTCACATGGTGTAACTGACGTAGAAAAGACACACGAAGAGGAATTTGCCTCGTGGTTTGAACATACGGTGTTACTGTTAAGGCCTATTTTATACTACGAATTTCATACCCACTAAATTCTACTTTTTTCTATATAATAATATTTATTGATATAGGTTGCATTGAAATATGGTGAAAATTCAAGAAGAAATCTCACCAGAACTGTATGCTCTAGGATGTAGTCCGTCCAGGCAGACCATCCAATGCTCAGGATGTTTGGTGCGTGGATATAAATTTCACACAACTGATAGAGAACGATATAGGAAAACTCAAAATTATGGGGTCGTAGTCGAAGGAAGCCATGGGGATGATAGCATTGACTTCTACGGAATTGTGGAAGATATCATAGCGTTAAAGTATGTAAGGGGATATACGGTTTGGTTGTTTAAAGTAACTGGTGGGATGTCTCAAATCCTAGGTTTGGAGTGCATAACGATGATTATTTTGTGAGTGTCAATACATCTCGCACATGGTATGAGGACGATCCTTTCGTTCACGCTTGCCAAGCGAATCAAGTTTTTTATTTAGATGATCTGGAGTATGGAAATCCATGGCAGGTAGTGGAGAAGTTTGCACCAAGAAATGTATATGATTACATTCCAGAGGCAGACAAACCACAAGAAGAAGTTGATAGTCCAGCAAATGAAGAAGCATATCAAGAAAATGAAGTAGGCATCAATCTATTTGTTGATCTAAGCCAATATGATATGGTCCCATTGCGTAGAGAAGATGTTCAACCCGAAGTAATTGAGAGTGAAATATCGGAAGAAGATGACTCAACTGAAGTGTCTAGTGAGGATGAGGGTGACTGGTCCAGCAAAACGGATAGTGAATTAATTTCAAATATGAATTTTTGTAAGTAATATTAACATATAAAAGTTATGATAATGTTTGTTCGAATCATAATTTGTTATAATTTCAAATAGATATGCCTCCCAAACGCAAAGCAACACGTGTGTCATCCTCATCTATTACTGACTCCCCGTGTGGTTCACCTGTCATGAATAGTGAGCCAACATCACCAAGCCTTGAACAAGGTATTTTATCATATTAACATATCATATTTTATTCTCAATTTAAGTAATATATCTATAAAATAAATTAATTTAATTAAAAAGTTATGTTTTAATTACTGTATATATAGCTTTTGTAAGCAAGCGTTGAGGTAGAGGCACTACGAGGGGTGTCTGCATAGAGAAAGTAAGGAAAGTTGGTAAAATCAAGATTAATATTCTTGATGATCACATCGGTGGCTCCGGAGATTCGGCAGCGTGGCTTACTTCTTATGTTGGTACACTTACTAGCATGTATGCACCAATTGCTACATCCTCTTGGTCTAAAGTTTCCCAAGATGTGAAAGACCACATAAAAAATCATTGTTTGGTAATAAGCTACATCTCAAGCAACTAAGTATATAACATGTTACTTTCAAGTTACTTTGTATTTATACTAATTGTTTATAATTTTTGAAAGGATGAGTTTGAGCTTAATTTTGGCCGAAGAGAGGATCGATTAACAGTTGAGGAACTGATGTCAAATACATTTAGGAGGTGCAAAGGTCGATGCCATGCACATTATAAGAAGTTCAGTACTACAATAGAGGCACGCCAAAATCCATTCCAAGCAATTCCACCAAACGAATGAGAGAAAGTTTGTGATATGTTTGAAGATCTTGCTTATCTGGTAATATCACTGCTATCTTTTTTTAATAGTATATCACAGATGTATTAAACATATAGACTAATATTTTTTTAGCAACGGAGTACTGTGAACAAAGCAACTAGATCAAATTTAAAGATAAATCATCATGCAGGTTCTCGATTTTTCCATCGTTTGTCTAACAAAATGGTAAGTTATTTTAATGCTCGTAAAATATTAACATATAATACACTTTTTTATGATTTAAGTTCTAATATAAATTTTCCTTTTGCAGAAATAAGAAAGTCTCGTTGACTATGATTTGACCCAATTGTATGCTAAAACAGATAAAAATCGTGATGGTGTTCGGGCTAGTTCCAAAGCAGAGGCAAATTATGTAAGTTTAAGTTTTTTTAATTCCATTGTCACATAATATTTTTGTTACTTATACTAACTTTAATGTTTTTGTTTTTGTAGGACAAGATGATATCTCTTAAGGAAACTGTTGCGGATCCATCTGATGCATCATCTATCAAGGATGCTCAGATCCTTTCTCAAGTTCTTGGATCACGTTCTGGATATTTGAGGGGCTTAGACATTGCATAAAACCATCCTCATCATCATCATCCTATTCTCAAGCCAGATCGAACGACGACAAGACCAAGGAATTAGAGGAAGCAGCACTTGAGATAGAACGATTGAGGTCCAAGGAAAAAGAATTGCTAGACCAGATCAAGCAGCGGATTTGGAGGCGAGATTAGAAGAGAGGATGCAGTTGAATAACTAAAAAATGTTTGAACAATACCAATCAATGATGTCCCAAAACTCTATGCCACCACCATAGTCTTCAAATTTATTTTTTCTTTCATTGCATTTATATTATGATGTTCCAAAGCATTTGAACAATTGATATTTGAATTACAAATTGTGTAATATTAGTATGATATTTTTAATTAAATTATGATCGATATGATTAATATAGTTTGAATGGTAAATTACTATTTGTAATTACATTCAAACAAAAACAAACCCATTCGAACAAAAACTAACTCATTCTAATGACAAAAGAGAAATTCGGACGTTCAAATAATAAATTATTTGGTCAAACAACAATTATGTGCAAAATCCCATTCAAATGGATATAATTTTCAAAAATAAAATTTCTGTTCGAACATACATAATTTTTGTTCAAACACAAGTAGTTTGAAAATTTTATTAGTTCGAATGCATAAAATCTGTTCGAACACTCCGTTCATTCGAACAAGATCAAATATGGACATTAGTTCGAATGAATATTTCATATTGTTCGAATGGACATCTCGGTTCGGATGGAGAAATTTTCCATTCGAACAATATATTGAGATGAAATCGATTAGTCTCAAAAACAATTATCCATTCAAACGGTTTTGACTAGATCTGCCCAATCATCTCTAAAAATGATTTTTTGAGACTGTCTTTCCAAGACAAATTTGAAACGAAATCTTTTCATCTCCAAATATAATTTGGGAAAAAAATTTTATTTTTTGAGACAAAATTTTTTGTCTCAAAAAACACAATCCCTTGTAGTGTACAAACATGCTACCATTTTCCCCTGCGCCTCATTCCCGGCATATTACACAATCTGGATCTAACCCATGTGGTATTGCCAATGATTCTCTTGCAGGTCCTTCTCTGTCACACTCGGATCCTAACCCCGCTTCTCTTGAGCTCACCACTGAGCTGCCTATCCCTACTCCTGTTGTGGCTACTTCGATGGCTTCTCATCCATGCTTACACGAGCCAAAGCTGGTATTTTCAAAACTCGCAACCCAGCGAGTTTTTCTCTCTTGGGATCCTCTGGTCTTCTCTCTGTTCTACTTGCATCCACTGAGCCCAAAGGATTCAAATCTGCTGCTAAGAACCCTGCTTGGCTCACCGCTATGGATGAACAAGATTAAGCCTTGCAAAATAATCGTACCTAGATTTTGGTCCCTCGACCTGCCAACAACAACATTGTGGGTTCCAAATGGGTGTTTCAAACCAATTACTTGCTCGATGGATCTATCGAGCGTCTCAAAGCCTGCCTTGTTGCCAAAGGCTATAAATAGGTACCTGGTCTCGACTATACTAACACCTTTAGCCCTGTTATCAAGGCTACTATAGTTCGTGTTGTACTCTCTCTTATTGTAACCAACAAATGGCCACTCCGCCAACTTGATGTCAAGAATGCGTTTCTTAATGGTCATCTTAATGAACATGTCTATATGGAACAACCTCTTGGGTATATTGACCCTCGCTTCCATAATCATGTCTGTCAATTGAAGAAAGCTCTTTATGGCCTCAAACAGGCTCCTCGTGCCTGGTTTCAGCGATTCAGCTCTTTTCTCATTCAACTTGGTTTTTATTATAGTCGTGCCGACACATCACTCTTTGTCTTTCACAGGCAGTCTAACATTATTTATTTGCTTCTTTATGTTGATGACATCATTATTACAGGCAACAACTCATCTCTTCTTGACAACTTTACTTGTAAGCTTAATTCTAAGTTCACTACTAAGGATTTAGGTTCTCTCAGTTACTTTCTTGGTCTGGAAGCTACATCCACCACTGATGTTCTATTTATCAGTCAACTAAAATATGCATGGGACATCCTCATGTGAGCTCAGTTACTTGACAGCAAGCCTGTTCACACCACCATGGTTGTTTCTCAGTTTCTCAGTTTCTCAGCACCTGTCTTCTGATGGTCCTCTGTTTTTGGATATACCAATCTCTTGTTGGTGCTCTCCAGTATTTGACTATCACGCGTTCTGATATTGCTTAAGCTGTAAACTCTGTTAGTCAATTCCTACATTCTCCAACTGAAGACCATTTTCTTGCTGTCATGCACATTCTTCGCTATGTTAAGGGCACACTGCATATTGGCCTCACTTTTCATCCATCTGTTGCTCCTGGTGCTTTAGTTGCTTACTCTGATGTCGACTGGGTACGATGTCCTGACACTCGTCGCTCTACCTCTGCTCATTCTATTTACCTTGGTGACAACTTGGTTTCCTAGAGTGCCAAGAAGCAACCTACTATTTCTCGTTCAAGCTGTGAGTCTGAGTATCTTGCCCTTGCTCTAGCTGCCGCTGAACTTCTTTGGCTGACGCATCTCCTTCGTTACCTTAGAATTTCTCTTCCACAACAGCCTCTCCTCCTATGTGACAACAAAAGTGCTATTTTTTTTTAGCTCCAACCCTGTCTCTCACAAACGGGCCAAGCATGTTGAGTTAGACTACCACTTTCTTCGTGAACTTGTTGTTGCTGGCAAACTTCGCACCTAGTTTGTGCCCTCTCACTTACAGGTTGCCGATATCTTCACCAAAAGTGTGCCTCAGCCTCTCTTTCAATTTTTCCACTCCAAGCTCCACGTCTGTTCAAATTTGACACTCAGCTTGCGGGGGGGTGTTGAGGATCCTCTGCCTTAATCTAAGGCCTTCCATATGTGCATCCATTGACCCTCAATTATAGGAGCTTCTTTAGCTAATTCTTTCCATTTATTTTGTAATCAACATTTATATATAATTACGCCATTATGCAATCTGTAAATGAATATATATATATCTATATATATATATATATATGAAAGGCTCTCACCACTCAAAAGTGTGGTGGTTTTCAAACATTCTCAGTTCTGTTATAAAGGTGAGGCGGCTCACTATTTTTCTATTGGTTGGTAGTGATGTGCTGCCTCTTGGTTAAAGATTAGCTTCCTGAGGCCTATGGAGGAGGTGCGGCAAGGTAGGCTTGGGAAGTGGCTGACGGTAGGAACAAGACTTGGGCAGTTTCCAGATGCAAGGGAGAAAATACATGTGTTTATATAGAGGTGAGGGTAAAACCCTTGAGGAAAAAAAATAAAAGGAAGAAATGTGCAAGGGAGACGTGCACGGGGGTGGGGCTTATCTTTGTCTTCTCACAGCTTAGGGTTTTTGGGCTCAATTCCAAGTATTTGGGCCTATATCTTGGTTATTGTAGAACATAAATTGGACTGGTTAGAGCGCTTAAAAAAAAATATTTTGCTTGCAAGTAATCCTTCTCATAAATACTATTGGGCCTTAACTCACATTCCAAACTAGCCTAACACGTTCCCATAATTTGTCAGGCCAAATACCAAATAAAATAAATTCCACTTGATCCATAAAATATTAATTGAATTTAACCTAATTATCAAGCCCGATAAAAATTCATATTCCATCAATACAAATTTTAGGCCCGTAACCTATTCCTAAAATTACTTGTTAAAACCCAAGTGGGCTTTTCATCCATATTTAAAAAAAAAAAAATTGGATGCAAATTTTGTGTTGGGCCCGGGTGTTACACCAGGAGTACCTAGTAATACTCTGACAATCAGAATGATTATATCTAAAGCATTTGAGTATAGATATTCTTATAATCAAAATGATTACGCCAGAAGTATCTTGTGTGGATTATAAATGGAGATGCTCGGAAAATCATAGTAATTACATCACGAGTATCCCAGGCATGACGGAATGAAAAAATATTGTTTTAGAAACACACTATGTACTCAGGGCATCATGTTATGTGAAGCGAAATGACAGATGACATGACATACATAATGTGACATATACGTGAGATGCATGACTTGACGTAACATGATATAGATAAGCAATTTGTAGCATGGCATAACATGTAATAAACAATATTACATGACATGACATAAATGTAATAGATAGCTTTACATAACATGATATATTTATAACATGTAGCAATACGTGACAGAATAAATTGTGTAACAAATAAATATTTCATAACAGAATATAGTAAGTGTAACAGATAAACATGTAGTGACATGGCATAGCATGACATATTTGATAACATAAATACATAAACTGTGGTTCCCTTATCCATCACACATACACAGTAATCTGATAGTAAGTTAAGAGCTAACTTATAGTGATCATCGCGTTACGGAGATTAGGAACGAAACACAAAAAAACTGTAAGTAGAGATTCTAAAAGTTAGAAATTTTATCCCTAACAATTAGAAATATGAAAAATGCAAACTTAGAGTAAAATCACCATTTTAGCATCTACATGTGGAAAAATAACCATTTTATCCCTAACTTAAAGTAAAATACCAAAATTTACATTCATCATGTAAATTTTGTTCTAACCACAAATATCAACTTAGAAAAATTTAAAACCAAACAATACTATGAAAATGACATATGGTCGAAACATCCAAGGCCAAAACTCTTGATTTTTGTTGCAATTTCTTCAAACTTCAAAACTCGTGATCAAACCAAAATTTTGCAACAAAGATCCTCCTATTTCCTAAGTTTAGAAACATGATTAAAACATCCCAAAAAAATATAACAATCATCAACACAAAACGTTTTAGTAAAAAGTTCAGAACTTTTTAAATAAAAAGTAAACCCTTGAATCAAAAGGTTTGACCTATTTCAAAGCATCTCCAAGAATTACAAAAAATCCAAATTTTACTTCTGACATATTCATAACATCATCCTAAGAACAACCATACTTTAAATCATCAAACAAAAGTCACCAAAAATTACAAAACACCACTTGGAGTACTAGGCTCCATACTTAGTCCAAAAATATAAACTTTCTCTTAACTAGTTTTGATCAAACACTTGATCCAAGGCATTCTATGGTGAGATCTTCAAACCAAAGCATCATATGGTTTAAAAATGTGTCCTAAAGTAGATCCAAGCATTAAAATTAGAATCACATGGATAAAAATAATTCAAAACATGGATCTAACTAAAAACATCAAACTTTTGACCCAACCGAGTAATCTCTTGCATAAAAATCCATATCTTCGAAACTAACACAAAAAATCTTCAAACTAACTTCATAAAATGTAGATAAAAGGCTTAGGAGCATGTAACACCCCGTATTTTAGTGTATTTTTAATCGAATGATTATTTGTTATTAATTTAAAAATTGATTCTCTTGTTTTAAATTTTCATATTTTAGTGGGTTTATTTTTATGATTTTTAATTTCTGAAAATTAAATTTGACATTTTTCCTTAATATTAATAATTGTTATGTATTTAAATTTCTCTTTATTTTAAATTAATTTATTTTTGGGTTTGATTATTTTATTTTCATTTAATCACTACGTTTGAATTATTTTATTTAACTTGTTATTTTGAAATCGTTTCTGTTGGATCATTTTTGTGACCCAAGATGTGAGGGTTGGACCTCATTTCTTTCCTTCACTTTTCCTTTTTTCCCTTTTCCTTTTTCTCCCTTTTTTTTCTTTTCCTTTTTTTTTCTTTTCTTTTTCTCCTCTCCTCTCCCACGAGCCGCACCCTTTCCCCCGTGCATTTTCTTCCTCTCACCCAGCCCGTTGCCGCATGCTGCAGTGACCGACACCGCCCAGCCCATTCGCTCCCCCACCGGTCGGCGACACCACTCCTCCAATCTCAGCCCCTCTCGTGCCGTCGTTTGCTCCCACGCACGACGCAAGGCCGCAACACCTCTTGTGTTCGCGCTCCGCCGTCGCGCCACCTCCGGCCACAATTTCTTCACCATTTCATCCTCGACCTCCTAGCAACCCAATGGACCCAACCCCAGCTCCGATCAGTCACCGGTGAAGCACATCCAACCCCATTTCTGATTTGGGTATTTTTGGTCTTCAACCACCATTTGTGCCGCCACCCACGGCCAACCACCACCACCACTAGCTTCACCAACATCCTTAAGCCCTACTCTAGCAATCTCGGGTCTTGGTTTGTCCCCGTTCAAAAGTGAGTTTTTGAGACCCACGGCCATAGTGCATTTGACACTATTTTGTTGCTGCGTTGCCGCTTCTAGCACCTCTGTGATCTTTCAAAAATTATATTATAGCATTGTAAGTATTTTCTCAAAGAACTTTTGAGATTTAAATGTATTTTTGCGCTAACTCATATTTACTACGAATTGGTTGGTTGTGCCGGACTGAGTCCGAGGAGTAAGGGGGTCGGTTGGATTGGATGATGGAGTTGTTCATGTAATTGGTTTATGATGTGAGATTTATTGGTTGTTTCAAGTTTAGATATTGGTGTCTTGAGGTTGATGTTGGTTATGGTGGATATTGATAATTTTAGAAAGTGATGATATATTTTGGGATTTTGAGGGTTTTAAGTTTTGAAGATTTAAAATAGGTTATTTTAGAAGCTTAAGCTTAAATATCGGAATACGTGATTGATTGGAAACTTACAGAAATTATGTGATTATTTTTATAGGTGACGATTTATAGTCGATTCGACATTTTTTGAAGAAATTTTCAAAAAGCTAAGAAGTCCAAGTAAGTGGGATTCCTATGCTAGAGATGCATAAAAAAGAAATGAACTGAGGTTAGTTTGTAAAAATGTACATGTTGTTTTAAAAAGAAAAAGTGAAAAACAACCTCAGTATATTTTTCGCATTCCCTCATGAGATACGTATGAAAGAGAAAAGAAATGTTTTTGACATGAAATGTGTAGACATGAGTAATATTTGACATGTTTCTGAAATATGCAAAAGAGCGAATATGATATCATTGAGATTTTTATGCATGTGATATGAAATGATTTGGATCTGTTTTTGATCAAATGGAAGTGATATGAATATGTTTCGCACGTGTTTTGATATGATATGGATATGATAAAACTTTGGCATACTTATCTGTTCTAAATATGGTTCTGAGATGATGATACTGGTTCACGTGATATGGTTGGTACCAACATGATATGATATGATATGAGTGCACCCACTTTGGAAACAAAGTGGTCTTTTACTTGTTCTTTCCTGTGTGCACACTCGGGGCTCCGAGATTGAAAAAGGGGAAGTTCACCATATGACACTGCCTGGTTTGGCCACCGAGGATAGCACAACCCTACCACGGGGGTTAAACATGGTATATGATATGATAAGATGAAGATGTTCAGTTATGTTATGCCAAAGCGTTTTTGAATATGAAACGGATCTTTAAATATGAATAGTTCATTTTGAGTATGAAAAGATTGAAAAGTCACTCTGATTTTCTGATAACACGTTTTTCTGAGATCTGCATATAAAAATAAAATGTTTTGTTTCTGCATACTGAACTTTCTGAAAAGGCTCATGTTTACATACTAGTATATGTTCTCTGCTTACTGAGTTGTTGATAACTCACCCCCTCTTATCTCCAATATTTTCAGATGATTTTTGGATATTTCACCTGAGGATCAGGACTATGAAGAATTGGGTGAGATGACTTAAGAATAGTGGATTAGGAATAGAAAACTTTCAATGAATATTGGTGATTTTTTATAATTGTATTGTTGAAATGTGAGTTTAAGTGACATGTAGAGGAGTTGGTAATTTTGGGGATTACTGTATGGAAGACTTTATATACGAATATGTATGGTTAATTAAATTTGAAGTGTTTACTTTGGATTTGGAACTTTTGGAAGTGTATTAGCAATGTTGGAGTTGATTATCAGGTGTTTTGAGTTAACTCTCCGGACCCTCGGGGTCGGGGCGTTACAGAGCATCAACTAAAAATATCAAGACCATTGGAGTAAGATTAAGCCCTAAAAGACAAACTTTCTTAAAACATAAACTATTTTTCCTCTTTCAGTTTCTAAGTTTCTAAGAAAAGCTTTCATCAAAAGCTTTAATCATGCAATTAATCTGTAACAAACATTCATATATACATGCTAACAACACTCCATAAGATTCTCGGACCAATACTTGTCCATTAGCTTGGTCAAAAACTCTAAAATATAACACTCTCCAAATTATAGCCCATAATGACCTTTCCAAGGTTAAAATATATTTTTACCAATCAAACGACCATGAAATAAAGCAAAAAAGTTACCCATGGAAACTAGAATCAAAGACTAACAACTTTCATGCAGGAGTAAATGTGAGATAATACTTACAAGAGGTCTAAAATCACCACGTAATACGTCAAAGAAAACTTCCCGAGAGAGCTACCAAGTGTTTCTCTCTAAGAACGGGAATGAGAAGTGATGAAATGAAAGGAAGGGTACCTTTCACACCTCTAGCCTTCTGGAGGGTGAGGTGTGGGCTTGAATGACCCTTGAGTGATGGTGCTTAGGTCACAAAAAGGTAAGAATAGTGAAGGGGGAGTGGGCTGCTGCTGCTGCCTTCTAGAAGGGGTGTGATGAAGTGACTTTTTCCCTCACATCAAGGGACTATTTGGGGCTGTTGAGGGCAGAGGTTGATCTTCCATGGGTGGGTGGTAACTTCCTCTAGAAACTTTGCCAAGATGGACAAAATTTGTAGGCTTTAATGGACCTTAAACAAGTGGGCTTCATTTGGGGTTTAAGAAGAGTTTGTCTAGGGTTTGAGGTGCTATCAAGCCCAAATCTGATTTTTCTTGACCCAATCAAATTTCCAAGGTTTAAAGGGGTGGATCATGCTATCATAACATGAATTTGAGGAATTAATAGCATGTAAAAGTAATTTAACCAAGTGATTAAACACAATGCTAGAAATCAGATCAAATAGGATTTGGAGGCCAACTTTAGGGTTTGGGGAAACCGTTTAGTGTTATCGGTTCCAACAAAAATTTTGAGGTTTCAATTCGATTCCAACCATTTAGGGTTTTACTAAGGTTGAAATCCTATTTGGTTTGGTACAATTTGGGTGGTTGGATGGAATAGGTTTTGCTTAGGTGGCATGATCTTATACCTTGGTTTCCTTTTCAAACCAGCTCGTGGTTCCTCTTAGCACCATGTGTCCAATACTATTCACCAATTGTGGCTAAGATCTTGTCAAATGTCTAAATAAAACTTCTCAAACCTAATTTGGACATTTCACACTGTGATTTTGAAAACACAACATGAGGTGCTACTATTGAGATTATTATTCACTTCGGGAAAGTGAAAAATAAATTTTGCACTGAAAAATCCTAAATATACATACTAAACTAATTGTGCAATTCATTTATCAAAATTCAACCCCGAAGTGCCTTGAAATAAATAAAACGCATTTTTGAACAAGTGTTTGAAACGAAAAGTGGGATTATGACGCCATAGAATCATAAATAATCATCTGAGTCTAATGGTGCAAACCATATGGAATTATGACACTTCTAACTATCTCAAATAAATAAAATCACGCTTTTGGCACCATAGTGAGTGGCAACACTGATTATACTGACAAACTAAAACCTACGCAATTGGTCAGTTCATAAAAACTTAGGGATTTTTACGAGATTCCTGAAACCTAAAGAAATTCCACCATTGAATTTCTAGCGGGATGTTACAGTTCTAGTCGAAGCTCATAATTGAGAAGATGCTCGTATGTCTCCTGGAGATTCATGGGTTCAAGTCAAGTTGTGAGGGAGTTTATGAGTGCATAATAATCCGAACCAAGGCCTGCAAGGATGTAACCAATGAGCTCACAGTTGGTGAGGGATTGGCCTATGGCGGCCAAGGGATCAGCATAGGACTTCATCTTCTAGAAATATTCACTAATGGAGCTACTGCCTTTTTTTGAAGATGATAAATTTACTCAGAGATTGATTATCTGAACATAGACTAAACAGAGAACATGCTCTCCAGGGCATGCCACACTTCACAGGAAGTGTGAAGACCAATTACGTGAGCAAAATATCTTCGAACAAAGAAGAAACAATGGCCGAAAGGAAAAGTTGGTCCTGCTACTGCCAACGATGATGTTCTAGTTAGGAATAAAATGTGAACCATTGTTGTCATTGGTGGATGCTGGAAGCAATAGAGGAGGTGCCGGTATGGAGCCATCAACAAAACCATACAAGTGCTGCCCCTTGAGATAGGGAACCAATTAGGCATTCTAGAGGAGGTAGTTTTCTCTATTAAACTTTATGGTAATAAGGTGATTGACATTGATGAGAAGGAGAGGTGAGGTAGAGGAAGCAAGAGAGGAAACTGTGGTTGAAGAAGATGCCATGGAAAAAAAAGAGGAACTATGACCTTAGTCGTGAATGGCTCTAGATACCATAAAACAGCATGTGAAAAATATTGTTTTGTTGATAATAACTGATACACATGAGCATAGATATATGCAAGTGTAATACCATAGATCTAGGAGAGAATACATGATCAGTAAAAAATGTAAGATAGCACAGACAAGATGCATGATTTGTGGAGCTAGCTGGGTGCTTGATTTGAGGAGGTTAGTACCTGCTCATGCGTTGCTGAAGCTTTGACTGAACCATTTAATGCAGAGGATATGGTGGCTTGATGCATGGGAATAGATTGTACACTATCAACAATGAATGGAAGTGTATAAGATCACCATGTGAGCGTCGCTACAACATTTAATAGTGTTAGTATAGAAATTATATGTTACTTCGCAATTTCATACATATGAAAATATAGAGTAACATAATTTCTATTACAAGTATTTAATTAATGTTATGTTTATCACAATCCAAGTTAGATCATCCAATGGAAAAGATCTCTATTTCTACATAGGAGGCTAATTGTGTTTATTCTTGCAGGATAAACAATGATAATGTCTTGATCGATAAGGTTGGAGGAGCCTAATCCGGTACATGATATGTTCCCTCCCCCGTTAGACAGCAAGCATGAGAATGGTAATAATTAGGAGCAAGTGCAAAAGAATGATTCCCAAAGGGAAAGCAAAAAACTAAAACAAAAGAATATCAAGCAGTGAGACACCATCCCGAAGAGCGAGGACGATGAGGATCAATTGCA